>NW_007740584.1:1562-2109 GCF_000696425.1 Galeopterus variegatus | reverse complement strand
GCCTACAATCCCACTCTCCCCGTGGATCTCTGACGGGGCTGGTAGCGTGGGGAGCCCCCGGCCAGTGTTGGGAGGGCAGGGAAGAGGAGCCCGCCCAGATTATCTCTCCACCACACCCTGGGCGTCGGCCCCAGGTAAACTCCCTGTTTCGGGAGGCAGATTCCATCTCTGGGGGCCTCAGTTTGGAAGAACCCCTAACTGATTTCTGGTGGGGTGAGGGGAGCCCAGAGTGCTCTGGAGCTACATTGAAGCTACTGCAGAGGTCTCCTGGAGGGCCGACCCATGCTAGGGGGAGTCAAAGAGGAACTGGGTGCTGAGGGACCCTCCCCCGAGGAGTTCACACCCGGCAGTGGGAGAGACCGGACACCTGCTGGGCAGGGCGGGGCAGGGCACAACTTTGATGACTCAACTGAAAGACAAGGTTTGTAGAAGACACGCCTCAGCCCTGTTCTGAGCACACAGAGTGGGGAGGGGTCTGGCAAAATAAGGCGGAGTCTCAGAAATAAATAAAGAAAGAAAGAACAATAATTACACACCCTGCGGGAAC
>NW_007740584.1:0-455 GCF_000696425.1 Galeopterus variegatus | reverse complement strand
ACTTGTGGGATACAGCAAAAGCAGTACTAACGGGGAAATTTATTGCATTAAATGCTTACCTTAGAAAAATGGAAAGATGGTAAGTGAACAATCTAATAATGCGCCTTAAAGAACTAGAAAAACAAGAACAATCGAAACCTAAAGTTAGCAGAAGGAAAGAAATCATCAAGATCAGAGCAGAACTTAACGAAATTGAAACCCCCAAAACAATGCAAAAGATCAACGAATCAAAAAGTTGGGTTTTTTGAAAAGATAAATAAAATCTACAAACCACTAGTACGGCTAACAAAAAAAAGAAGAGAGAAGATTCAAATAACAAAAATTAGAAATGAAAAAGGTGATATTACAACTGACCCAACCGAAATACAAGGAATCATCCGAGACTACTAAACGCCAACAGCTATACGCCAACAAGTTCGAAAATCTGGAGGAAATGGATAAATTTCTGGACTCAC
>NW_007740583.1:34754-35044 GCF_000696425.1 Galeopterus variegatus | reverse complement strand
ACTGGAGCATATTTTTTAGTAACTTCCTGAGAAATAATTCCTTGTATGTTTAAATGCATCTTTATTCTGCCTTCATATGTGATTGAAAGTTTGACTTGGCGTAGGATGCTAGGATGAAAAGAATTTTCTCTTGTAATTTGGAAAGCACAGTTCTACTACCTTGCAGCTTCTGTGATGCCATTGAAAACATGATTCACATTCCTATGTATTTTATCTTTTTTGCTGTTCTTGTTTTATGAATGTAATTTTCTTCCACCTCTCTGAGGATATTAATTATAGCTTTTTTTTTT
>NW_007740583.1:28338-29407 GCF_000696425.1 Galeopterus variegatus | reverse complement strand
TTTATTATGTGACATTCACAGTTGTGAGTCCTTAATGCTAACAACCTTGTACAAAAACTAGTTCCTGTTTTACTAAAGGGAAAACAAGTTCCTGATGAATTAAGCTGCTTTCCATGGGTTCCCTGATAAGCATGTGACAAAGCCAAGATTTGAATCCAGGTTTTTCCTAGTTGTGGAATATGTTTTCCACCCACTTTGTCTTCTCAAATATAAAAGCAGATGGGTTAAAGGTGGAATTCATTTAAGGAAAAAGCAGATAAAAAGAATCCCTGAAAGTTAGTAATAAGAAACCTCTATATTAGTAAAGGAAAACAAAAAGAATGTGGTATTGTGGAATTTAATAGAAGAGAAAAACTCAAGAAAGGAATCATTAACAGTTGCAAACAGAACAGGAGGTTCAAATAAGAGAAAATTACCCATTGGACTTATTCACAAAGACATCCTTCCTGACTTTGGTGAGAGTAAAGTCTGTGGCGTGCTGGAAACTGAAGCCAATCACTTCAGCTGTTAAATAAAAGAGCACTAAGAATATAGAAACAAGTAATCAATGCAAAAAAGGATTTGATAAAATTCAACTTCCCTTTATGATAAATATACTTATCACATTAGGCTTAGAAGAAATATACCTCAAAATAACAGATGCCATCTATGACAAACCCACAATTAATATCATCCCTAATGGGCAAAAATTGAAAGCCTTTCCTGTAAGACATGTAACAAGACAAGGATGCTCACTTTCACCACTTTTATTCAACATAGTACTTGAAGTCCTTGACAGTGCAGTTAGGCAAGAGAAAAAAAATAAAGGGCATCCAAATTGGAAAGAAAGATGTCAAATTGTTCCTGTTTGCAAACAACATAATCTTATATTTAGAAAAACCCAAAGACTATACCCCAAAACTTTAGAACTGATAAATGAATTCAGTAAAGTTGCAGAATATAAAATTAACATACAAAAATCAGTAGCATTTCTATATGCCAACAGTAAACAATCTGAAAAAGAAATCAAGAAAGCAATCTTATTTATAATTGCTCAAACAACAACAATGAATACTTATAAATAAATTTA
>NW_007740583.1:27446-27749 GCF_000696425.1 Galeopterus variegatus | reverse complement strand
CAGAGAAAGGGGAACTCTGGTGCACTGCAGGTTGGAATGTAAACTAATACAGCCATTATGTAAAAGAGTATGGAGGTTCCTCAAAAAACTAAAAATAGAAATACCAGATGATCTAGCAATCCCAATGCTGGGCATATATCCAAAGGAAAGAAAAGCAGTATATCAAAGAGGATCTGTATACCTATGTTTATTGCAGCATCATTCACAATAGCCAAGGTGTGTAATCAACCTAAATGTCTATCAACAGATGCATGGATAAAGGAAATGTGGAACACAGGTACAATGAAATATTATTCATCCATG
>NW_007740583.1:6715-26236 GCF_000696425.1 Galeopterus variegatus | reverse complement strand
TTTAGGGGGGCATTCAATCTACTACAGTGACCATACTTAACAATAATTTATTGTATATTTCAAAATAGCTAGAAGATTAGGAATATTCCCAATAAAAATAAATTAAAAATGTTTAGGTAATAGGTATCCCAATTACCCTAATTTGACCATTATACATTGTATATGTGTATCAAATTATCACTAGTCCCCCATAAATATGTATAATTATTATATATCTATAAAATAAAGATGTCTGGCTGTGAAGATAGGGTAAGATGAAGGGCACTTGTTAAATATAGTATGTGGAAGAGAGAGAACAACGAGAAGACTAGAGCAGTCTAGATGCTGATTGCAAAGAGTAGATAACAAACAATGAATTTAGAAAGAAAGACCATAATTTGTCAACTAATGTTGCTGAGGGAGCCCACCATAGCCTAGAAGTAGGCTTATCCTTAGACTTTTGAAAATGAAAGTATTTTTTTCTGATTATAAATGTAGTTCTTCCTTATTTAAAAATTTTAAATTCAAAAATATATAAATTAGAATCTGAAAGTATCCCTATATTTCAATCATACCCCAAAATAGGTCTTTTTGATAATTGTTTATTCTTTCAAATTTTAAAAAAAGAATTATAAACATATATATATACTAATAAAAATAGAATTGTAATGTAGATACCATTAGGTAAGCAGATTTTTTTAAAAAAGAATTATAAACATATATATATATATACTAATAAAAATAGAATTGTAATGTAGATACCATTAGGTAAGCAGATTTTTTACCTCTAAACAATATATCATGGACAGACATCTTTCCATGTTAGTAATATAAAGCAACTTCAACTTTTTAGAGTCTTCATTGTATTCACGGTCTTTATAGTAGTCCATTGTAGGATATATTTAAACAATTCCTTATGTGTATGAACATATAGAAAGCTTCGATTTTTGCTATTAAAAAATCCAAACAGAATAACAATATTTATATTCTGATATCCTTTTTTTATTCTTGAAATTTACTTGTAACAATATTATGGCTGGCCCAAAGAACAAGTATGTTTAATCGTTAGCGCATTGCTAAATGGAACTAATCCCTAATCCCCCCAACAGCAAATGGGTGGGTAGGGTTTCTTCCCCTGATTGGGTGGGTAGGAATGAAAGGCGATTGTAAATAAAGGTATCATTTTGTGCAATGCTGAGGGACTGTCTTGCTCATTGTCCCGCCTCCTCTCACCACTTTCACTACTCTCTAATTTCTCTGTGACTTAGGAGGCAAATTTCCCTGCTCAAAGTGAGGATGAAGGAGATGGTATAAGGATTTGAGGAGCATGGAGACTATTTGAAATAGTCACTATGAGAAGAGAAAGCTGAAACTGTGGAGGACATTTGGTTACATTAAGGCCCCATTGATGTCAAAGGCCATGAAATTGTGTTCACAGCAATCTGCCTCATCATGTGATCTTTTTTTCCAGCAACACTGAGCAACCTTGGTATAGGAGCGGAGAATGTAGCCAGAAGGATTCATCCTTGTTGCGATTTTGTTAGGTGGGCACAGCCAAGGGACAGAGAGCTAAGCAATGGTAGAAATGATGGGTCCAGGCTAAACAAAAAGGAAGAGAAGTCTCTCAGGAAGGAGCTCATAGATTTAGAGAAATTAGCACACTAACTAGCTGGCAGTGTCACAAACATATCTACTGATACTATTTTCCCTGGCAATGTTTTTAGTATATTGCTTACATATTATAATTTACACACTTGCCTACGTCTGATGATAAATCTGTGCTTTTAGAAACATCCACACCAAATTACAAATAATCAATTTACCAATTGACAAGTCAGTACTTGCATTGTTCTTCTGTCCATGTATGTTTCCATTTCCAGACATTTAACCACAACATGCAAACACTGATCTGCAGAGGTGGGTACAACAATATGGCAGTTAAGGATTGGCAGACATACAAGAAAAATGCTTTTTATCACCATACGAGCTAATTAGTTTTATTATAGAATTTAAAAGAGTGGAGATTATACTGCTCTAATAAATTTATATGACCAGATTTTCATAAATTTCTTTAAGGGTCATCAGAAACACTGTCTTTAAAAATTTCCATAACTGAACTTTCTTCTGTTCAAGTGTACTTTGTAATCTCCAGTGTCTCATGAGCTCCTTGACTATCAATATGTAGCAAAATTATTTGAGGTTACACATCATTTTGCTTAGAAGGAGTATAATTCCTATAAGCAATTTTTATCCAAAATCTCCTTAATGACTTTTTAAAAATTAAAAACTAATAAGACCTCAAAATATGACCCAATATGACATATCCAAGATTGACTTCTTGCTCAAACTTAGTATCAGCTCATACTTCTATGAATTGTCCAACGGAGAACTATATAATCAAGAAGGTAAAATTAAAGCCCTTTTTTTTTTTTCCTCTCTTAAGAAATGAATTACTTCACAGCCAATTCCTTCCCTCTTCGTTTGCGGAGAACTATATAATCAAGAAGGTAAAATTAAAGCCCATTTTTTTTTTCCTCTCTTAAGAAATGAATTACTTCACAGCCAATTCCTTCCCTCTTCGTTTGTGTTAAAACTCTATTGCTCTAACTTGTATATTATTATTTTAGTAAATTCACTTAAATACTCTATTCTTGGAGAACATCATCTAAAAGCTTTAGTGGGTTTGTCATTCAGGGAATGTAGTTTGTTCATAGGAAAGGGCATGAAATATACTTGCAAATATCCTTAGTAGATGTTTTTCAGAACTCCTTTTTTAATTTAAATAAATATCAATTTAATATCTATGTATTGCCTAGAATTCTGCAAGGCACGGGTAGCATAATGGTGTCCATGGCAGACCTGATTACTCTCTAACCTGTGCTTATAATCTGGGAGGTCCAAGGTGATTTTAGATGGGATCCTATGTTGGAAAATCAGACACTCTGAGCTTTTGCATAGTGTTGCTGGCTGAGGCAATGTGAGCAGAGAAGGAAAACCCATACCTGAGATGTATATTAATCCTTGGGCTCTTCCTAATAGAGGGGTTTGTTCCAAACAACTTGCCACCAAGTGGATGGTTTTTCTTCTCAAAGAAGAGACCCATACCAAGGGCTCAGTGTTGGTCTCTACTTCTAACATGCAAGANATATCCAAGATTGACTTCTTGCTCAAACTTAGTATCAGCTCATACTTCTATGAATTGTCCAATGGAGAACTATATAATCAAGAAGGTAAAATTAAAGCCCTTTTTTTTTTTTCCTCTCTTAAGAAATGAATTACTTCACAGCCAATTCCTTCCCTCTTCGTTTGTGTTAAAACTCTATTGCTCTAACTTGTATATTATTATTTTAGTAAATTCACTTAAATACTCTATTCTTGGAGAACATCATCTAAAAGCTTTAGTGGGTTTGTCATTCAGGGAATGTAGTTTGTTCATAGGAAAGGGCATGAAATATACTTGCAAATATCCTTAGTAGATGTTTTTCAGAACTCCTTTTTTAATTTAAATAAATATCAATTTAATATCTATGTATTGCCTAGAATTCTGCAAGGCACGGGTAGCATAATGGTGTCCATGGCAGACCTGATTACTCTCTAACCTGTGCTTATAATCTGGGAGGTCCAAGGTGATTTTAGATGGGATCCTATGTTGGAAAATCAGACACTCTGAGCTTTTGCATAGTGTTGCTGGCTGAGGCAATGTGAGCAGAGAAGGAAAACCCATACCTGAGATGTATATTAATCCTTGGGCTCTTCCTAATAGAGGGGTTTGTTCCAAACAACTTGCCACCAAGTGGATGGTTTTTCTTCTCAAAGAAGAGACCCATACCAAGGGCTCAGTGTTGGTCTCTACTTCTAACATGCAAGACATTCAGCAGTGGTAGTAGAAAGAACAGGATCAGTGAGAAGCCTATAATTCTGGGCATGTGCATACCCCTCATCCCTGCCATTACAATTAGTATGTTTGAGGACTCCTTATGCAAACTAACACTGGGGTAGCCAAATCAGAGACTGGCTGATATCCACTGGATGAGTCATCTGTTGTAAAGAAGCTTCTTTTGGTTGATGTTCTGTGGTAGGAATTGACACACAAATATCAGCAAACTTAGCTTCCACTCCCACAGATCCTCCCATGTGCTTATTTCCCATATTCCTGTCTTTATCTTTCCAATCTTGATCCTTTCAGGACCCTGACCAAGCCATTTGCCATTGCCTATGACTCTGTGTATATATGCACTTCAGATCATTTCTCCCTTCACACCAAGCCAATGGACAGATATACCGTTCAAAGCTCTGTCCACTGAGAGGATTTTCCCTCCCCTTTCTCAGGAACTGTCCTGAGGGGGCAATTGTCCATTTTGGGGTTGCATAAACATATCTATTTGACCAATGCATAAACAAGGCCTGAGTTTTTCTTTCTTTACAATTTTTCTGCTTTCACTGTTAACAAAATTCAAGTAGGACTGTCTTGATACAGATGCAAATAAATTTATAGATTTGATATCATGTCACCAACTGATGTTATGCTTTTTCTTTGAAATAGTCATTCATGTAATGTGTTGAAGGCATGAGAAGGAGTTAGAATGTCTAAGATTTTAGGAGATTGGACTATTTTTTTTAAGTTTCTACAGAGAAGAGAAAGAGCTGAGAAAGTAATAGAAATAAAATTGAATTGCTGGGCAATTTTACAGGACAAGTTGAGAGTAGTCACCACAGTTGTGGTTTTGCTCTACAAGCATTAACACATCAAGCCAGTTCAGGCTTTGAAGACAGACATTGTGTGTTGTGCCTTTTATGGGTGGGTGGATGAAAGGACAAAGAAAGAAGAGTGCTGATAGTACACAGAGAAAGAGTTAAAGGAATGGATTATGTAATCTAAGGTAAGCAGAAAATGAAGGGGAACTGCATGTAGCCTGATAGAAAAATAAAAGGTTCCAGTGCAGCCATGGATCTGATATATTGGGCACCCTTAAGTAAGAGAGCCCCTGCTGTTTCACACACGACAGATTAAAATTATGTTCTGATTCTCATGGAAAGAATTTTGGCAGGAACAAATGTAAACAATTCAAAAACAGGAAACAAAACATATTCTCTAGGGAATGACTAAAAATCACTTAAGGATTCAGGAAAGCACAGGGAAAAATATTAAAAATCATAATAAATAGTGTGTATCACACACAATGACAGTAAATGTTGAAACCAAATTGCTTTTCTTATATACATATACGTATATGTATGTGTGTGTGTGTATATATATGAGCTATGGCCTGAATGTGTCCTCTCCAAAATTCAGGTGTTGCCAACATGACGATATTAAGAGGTAAGTCCTTTAAGAGGTGATTATACCATGAGCACTGCTCCCTCATCAGTGAGATTAAGGTCCTTATAAAAAAAGCTTCACACAGCTTTTGGTTAGCATGCTAGCTTGCCCTTCTGCCTTCTGCCATGTGAGGACACAGCAAGAAGGCCCTCACAAGACCAAAATGCCAGTGCCTTGATCTTGGACTTCCTGCCTCCAGAACTGTGAGTAATAAATTTCTGTTCTTCATGAATTATCCAGTCTCAGGTATTCTTTTATAGCAGTATAAAAGAGACTAAGACAATATATGCAGTACACACACACACACACACACACACATATAAATATTTATGTTTTTCAAAACTTTAACACATTCATTAGTTAAATGAGAGTGGGTAAATGAGACAAAATACAAATGTGAGGTTTTTATTATTCTTAATGCTGTACATATACTACTTAGACAGTACCTGGGATCAAAGAGCTTGAGGCACAACTAGAAGGAGTAAATAGAATCTAAGTGTGCAGATACAGAAACACAGAAAAGCATCCTGAAATTGGTAATTGAGGAAAACTTGAGATGGGACACCAAAGAAGTTATCTTAAATAAACAACCATACAGTATTGAAGTGCTATGTCAGAGACACATTCAAGAATCAGAAGACTCAACAGGGAAAATTCAAGGCAAGTCAATTGGTTAAACTGGGGAGGCCAGCATGCAGGTTGTAGGAGGGTATGGAGAGAGGAGAACAGGAAAAAGCTTGGACAAAGGCCATATGGGAAGCACGAAAGTGGGACATACCCAAGAAGTGAAAGCAGCAAAGTCAGATTACTGAATAGATGGGTGTCAAGAACAGAGTCAGGGTGTTCCCAGAGACCTTCATGGTGAAGCCAAGATCTGCTTCAGTTTGGAGACTTCAAATAGTTTTTGCTGAAGTGGGAGTTTGCCCAAGTTACAGGAGACTCATTGCATGCTGGTGAGAGTAGGGGATTGAGGATATGTGGAAGGATGTGGGAATGAGAAGAACTGAGAAAAGAGCAGATCTTTACAAGTCAGATGTGATAAGTGAACATGGGTCTTTCTAAGCCTAATATGTACTGGTAAGAATTGAACTTCAAACTTTCCAGGTGAGAAGGGGAAACAAAGAAGAGAAGCAGAGGCTCAGCCTGAAGGATTTCAGTAGGAAGTTCTAAATCCACAACAAATAAAATATTAAATTCTGGGAATCTTTGATAACTTTTACGATTGATATCAGGCCCAAGAGACTAACCTCTGGGTGATATTGAAGAATAAGCTGGGAATCAGAGAGAAGAGAATCTTAACCATGGAATAACACAGGAAAAGTACAGTCTGGGACTGGAGGTCAAGTTATAAATGAACAAGTAAGAATAAACAAAGTGACCAGAATTTGTGATAGAAGATGCAGTGAAATGAAGACTTGAAAACTGAGGTTCTTAGCCTGGAGTCCACGGACCCCCAAGGTGTCTGTGGAGGGAATTCAAGTGGTCAATGAATTTTGGTGGGAGATAAATTATATCCTAACTTTCACTAATCTCTAATGGAATTCAGCATTTCTTTCAATTATGAATATAAGCAGTAAGCAATAGTAATCATATCAGTATCCATGACCAATAGAAATCACAGATACTTTCATATCACGTTAGAGTTGTTGCAGACCTCAAAATGTCGTTTATATTTGTCCATATTTCAAAAATTTTTGATCTACTATTAGATCTCATTATTTAATACATTAACATGGAAGTACATATATGACTACATTACAGTTCCTTTTGAAAAAAATTTATAACTGTTTTAATACATTTGGTTTCCTTTGTTATCTTATGTACATTATTTTATGCATTTAAAAATAATTATTTTGAAAAGGGGTCCAGAGGCTTCACAGACTTCCTGAATTAGTTAGCCAAGGCTGTCATAACAACGTTTTATAAATTGGGTGGCTTCAAAGACAAAAATGTATTGTCTCACAGTTCAGAAAGCTGGAAGTCTAAGATCAAGAAAAGGGGTCCAGAGGCTTCACAGACTTCCTGAATTAGTTAGCCAAGGCTGTCATAACAACGTATTATAAATTGGGTGGCTTCAAAGACAAAAATGTATTGTCTCACAGTTCAGAAAGCTGGAAGTCTAAGATCAAGATGTTGTCAGAGTTGGTTCCTTCTGAGAGCTCTTAGGGAGAATCTGCTCCACGTGTATCTCCTGGCTGATAGTGGTTTGCTGGCCATCTTTGATGTTCCTTGGCAAAAAGATATATCAGATTGTTATCTGCCTTTGTGTTCACATGATGTTTTCTCTCTCCAAATTTCCTCTTCTTAATAAGGACACCAGTCATATTGAATTAGGCACCACCCCTCCCACCCCCACCTCCTGCCCATGACCTAATCTTAACTTGATTATCTCTGTAAAGACCCTATCTCCAAATAAGGTCACACTCTGATATACTGGGGGTTAGGATTTTAGCATATCTTTTATTGGGAACACAATTTAGCTCATAACACTTCCAAAGGGGTCAATGGCACACGAAAAGGTAAGAGTCCTGCTGTAAAGCTAAGAGGAGCCTGGGAATACTTCAGGCTTAGCCAGGCTGTTTAAATAACATGAAGCTATGCCCTAAGGCTTACCTAGTCCGCATAGAGTTTGTTTGCTGGTATTTCCTCATGCAGGCAAATGACTTATGTACTTTATAATGGCTGACTTTGTCATGAACCCTGAGGGAGAAGAGGAATACCACCAGAAAAGGGAAAGGGAAAAGACTGTAAATTCTAGGGGCCCGGTGTCAGGAGGGGAAATTCTGTCTAATCTCCCCAGGTGGTGGCAGCTGAGTAAATTACCCAGTAAGCAGCTGTAACGCATTACATTGTAATTATCCTGCAAGAGTTGCAAGGGCTAGTAAGCAGCTAAAGATAAAAGGCAGAACTGCTTTAGGACTTGAGCACTGTGAGGAAGAGTTGCTTCCTTTGCAATTTTACAGTTATTTGAGGATATACACTTCAGGGGACAGTGTCCCTTTCAGAAAACCTTAAAGTGCAAATAACCCCCTAGTTATTCAAGGATCTTGTGTCTAAATATAATGCCTACACACATACAAGACATGCAAACAAATTGCTTAGGGAGAACTAATATTCCTGTAATGAATCTTATGGAATAAATGCAGTATGCTCTTCTGGAATGATCTCTGCCAAAAGTTTCAACAGTAAATACTATGAGTGCCTATTTTTATCTTGACAGCAAAATATATAAACAGCAAGCATTTATTAAGTGCTTATTAAGTACCAGGCACTATACTATATTTTTTATAAGAGGACATCTCATTTATTCTACAGGCACTTGATTAAAGTAGCTTTAGATCAGTCTTGAAACCAGGTAGTGAAAATCCTCTTTGTTCCTTTAAAAATTGTTTTAGGTATTCTATGTCCTTTGCATTTACAAATAAATTTTAGAATAAACATGACAATATCTATAAAAAATTCCTCAGCAATTTTGATTGTAATTGTATCAAATCTATAAACTCATTTAGGGAGACTTAACATCCTTATAATATTGAGTTTTCTGATCCATGAACATGGTATCTCCCCATTTATTTAGATTTTTAATTACCCTCAGCAATGTTTTGTAGTTTTCAGTGTGCAGACCTTACACATCCTTTGCCAAATGAATTTTTCATATATTTGATGCTATTATAAAGGGTATTGTGTTTTTCATTTTGATTTCTAATTTTTTACTGCTGGTTTTAAAAGTATTACTGGTGATTTTTGTGTGTTGGCTCTGTATCCTGTGACCTTGCTAAACTCAGTTTTTTAGTTCAGGTTTTTTTTTTTTTTTGGTAGATCCTATAGAATTAGATCATCTACTAATAAGGATAGTTTTACTTCCTTGTTTCTCATTGATGTGCCTCATTTTTTCCCCTTTTCTCTTGTTTTTGTCTTATTGCACTGATTAGAACCTCCAGTTCTCTTTTGAATAGAAATAGGGAGAATGGTCACCCATGCCTTGTTTCTGATCTTAGAGAAAAAGCATTCAATCTTTCAACATTGTGTGAAGTCAGTTGTAGGTTTTTTTTGTAGATACCTTTTTTCAGCTTGAGGAGGTTTCTTCTTATTTGTTTTCTGAAATATTTTATTGTTAATGAATGCAGGATTTTGTCAAATCTTTTTTCTGTATTTATTGAAATAATCATATGGTGTTTATTTTTAGTCTAAGATAGTACCTTGCATTGACTTATTTTCAAAAGTTAAACAAACATTGCACATCACAGTCATGATTTATTCTCTTCTTTATATACTGTTGAATTTTATACGCTAAAATTTTGTTCAGAATTCTCATGTCTGTGTTCATGAGAGATATTGATCTTACAATTTTGTTTCTGATCTGGGTATCAAGGTAATGCTGGCTTTATAGAAAGAGTTGAAAAGCATTTCCTTCTCTTTTATTTTCTGGAAGAGTTTATGAAAAATTGGTATTATTTCTTTATTAAGTGTTTACAGAATTCATCACACAATTCATCTGGTTTCTTTGCGGGAATGTTTTTAAGCTACAAGTATAATTTCCTTAATTTATGTGAATATTTCAGGTTTATCTATTTCTTCTTGAGTGAGCTTTGGTAGCTTGTTTTGGGGGGAATATATCTACTTTATATAAATTGTTAGATTTGCTGACATAAAAATCTCTATCATACTTTTATCATTATTTTAATGTCTGTAGGATATTTAGTGATATCATATCTCTGATTACTAACACTGGTAATATGTCTTCTCTTTCTCTCTTTTTTTATTTTTTCTGATTAGTCTAGCCAGAAGTCTGTTTATGTTACTGATCTTCTCAAAGAACCAGTTTTGTGGGTCATTTATTTTGTTATTTCCCTTCTGCTGTAAGTGAGAACTGAAGTCATTGAGTTGAGATTTTGGATTAGTCTAGCCAGAAGTCTGTTTATGTTACTGATCTTCTCAAAGAACCAGTTTTGTGGGTTATTTATTTTGTTATTTCCCTTCTGCTGTAAGTGAGAACTGAAGTCATTGAGTTGAGATTTTTCTTCTTTTCTCTTATAGGCATTATTGTTATAAAATTCCCTCAAAGTACTGCTTTAGCTGCATCTCAGTAGTTTTGAAATATCATATTGTACTATATAACTCAGTTCAAAATGCTTTGTAAATTCCTTTTTGATTTCTTGTTTGAAAGGTGGGGTTATTTATAGTAGCACAACTACACTAGCTCAAACTAAACAATTGAAGAGTTAGAAATACATGTAGAACCCATGGAAAATGAGAAGTCATAGGGAATTGTAAATTCCTTTTTGATTTCTTGTTTGAAAGGTGGGGTTATTTATAGTAGCACAACTACATTAGCTCAAACTAAACAATCTAAGAGTTAGAAATACATGTAGAACCCATGGAAAATGAGAAGTCATAGGGAAAAAAAAGAGGGAAAATACTTTCTCTAACTCTCTCTATGTCCTCTTATTCTCTTCTCCCTGTTTCTCTCCAACTGCTTTCTATGCTTCTTCCTCTGTGGATTGGTCTCATCTGCTCACAGCTGTCATGGTCACCAAAAAATAGTACCCTCCGTCCTTGGTATTCAGTATTTTTTGGCTTAGCTCTAAACACTTAATTAGCTCAGTATTTCAGGAAAAGGAATTTGATTGGCCCAATGTAGGCCAAGTGTCTACTTGATGCTACCATGGCCAAGATGGGAGAGAAGTCATTTGATACAGATATAGACACCATAGTGTATGCATGAAAAAGAGAATGTGAATAGACATGCTCTTCTAATGACATGTATCATAGTCAAGTCTTTAGAGCAGCAAGCACTAAGGGCAGAATAAACAATGAGAAAAGAGGGAAACAAGAGCCCAGCTTAGTCTTCTATAGAGTTCTGACTTTAAACTGACACTAATAGGGCAACTATGGTCTTAGTCATATTAAACCTTCTTTGGTATGACTAAGTCAATGAAAGTGTCATCTCTTGTTCTCTGATTGCTCTCAAATGCCATGATTGGATCTTGCTAATGTTAAGGAAGAGAGATCCTGTGAATGTCCCAAATAGGAACAAATCCCATCTTAGAAGAAATTATTTATTCCTGAAAGGTTCCCCCTGAGCCAGCTCCACTCTAGGGTCTGACTCTGCAAGCTCAGGAAATCACCAGCTGCGGATTTAACATAATTGGAGTCAATGATAGATTTGCTTGAATAGCAGTTTCAGCCTCCAGCCTCCTAAAATGAACGTTAGGGCACAAACCTGAAATGTTTAAGGAACGTAGATGCAATATTTCCTCTGACTGCATATAGCCTTTCCTCAGGGCACAGTTATGTCTTTCCTCCCCATCAAGCCAGGGAAGATCCCTATTATAAATATAGATTTCTTATTACTTTAAAAGAACACCTCATATTTCAAAAGAAATCTGTTTAAGTTATGAAAACAAAGTCCTATAAGTCTCAGGATCCACTGCGTCCAGCAGATAAATCTTCCCTAATCAAGTCAGTATAAAATACGAAACAAATTCTAGGTTATTCTCCAATTAGAGATTATGCTTTGAGTAGGATTCCAAATCCTAAACTACTATAAATTGTTTTTATAAGTATGGAATGTTCACTTAAAAGTCATTAAATCTAAGTTAATTTGCTTATACTGGTGACCTGTTTCCCTGAGGAAAACACAATGTGTGCCTTTGTGATCTCTCTTCTCAGATGCTTGTTCTCTAACAAAGTCCTAGGAAGAGGAGATGGTGACTTATCTGTGCTGTGCAATTCAAGCTGTTTTTAGAGTGGAGAGACTTTCCTTAGAACTTCCTCTCTCCCTTTCTGACCTCTTTGCCCTGGTATTCACTAAAGCTAAGTTCCTGGCTCAAGTCAAGGGAAGATTTTAGTTATTATCTTTAGCATAGGAACTCTCCATTGTGGCTTTGATTTGAACTTTAGTTCTTCAGAGTTCAGGAGTCACGTGTGAATTTGTTATGCTTCCTGGCAAATGTTTCAGAATAAATGAATCTGGTGAAATTCTCATGAAGTATTTATTTTTTAGTGTTTCTCTAATATACCATAAGTTGTAATTTATGAGGCATAACTGAAGAAAGTTCTGGAGGAAGTTGTGTATAAGATTAGAGGAATTATTAAATCAACTTCATTGTATTTTCAAAACTTAAAAATGGTTTACAGCTATAATAAATTGCTTGAAAGTGCTATCAACCCATAAATTTTAATAATTTAATAAACATTCTACAGTTAAGTTGGGCTCATGGCCAAATCCCAGGGCTGGTTTTGTGTTATATATAGTAATATGTGTCTTAGTTTACCTGACTGCTGAAGGAATGAGCTGTTCTCATGCATCATGTGCACTGATCGGTCATTAATTTTAACGAACTAAAACTGCAAAGTCAAGTTTGAAGTCAGAAGGGTGTATTAGGTTTCTCTGCCCCTCCCCCATCTGTTGTCCTGTCGTTGTTGCTACCTAGTATCTTAAAAGAAAGAGACTAATTTCATTTCCTCTAGACCTTTCACCTTGAAAACCAGTTATAAAGGTAATCACTGACTCACCTCCTACTTGGGAGCAGTTAACTGCATTGTTAAAATATTTTCAAGGTAATAACCTTAAAATACTCATAATTTGCATCGGGAGGGTTTCTGATATACATTGGCTGATTCAAATGAATCAAATCTACATCAGCGTCATCAAGCAAATAAAATGTATGATATTTTTGGTATCTCTTCTTTGGTGAAAGTCGGTGGTCAAATTTTAAACGACTTGCTGTGATGAGTGTGGTCTGTGTGGACGGTCTGTGTTGGCTTCAAATGTGTGCCTTCATGAAATGGGTTAATTAAGTGCACATTATATAGAACATTATTCACATGTCTGTTTAGACATGCCTGTGCCTAGATTTGAACCAAATTAATTAGTGCATATTTAATAAAATATTATTTTGTTCTTTGTTCTTTTATTCTACTCAAATGAATTAAAGGTATCTAAAATCTGAAGTGACTGCTTTAATTAACTTTGTGTTCAATTGTTCATCGTCTGCTTTTTATGATAATCACAAAAATAGTCACCAGCGTACTAAGGGAAACCAATGTAAGATTTAAACTTTTGATTTTAGATGACACATTCTGTGTTCTTAAAAAGCAATTTCAGGACTAGAATAAAAAATTAGTGTGATGAATTTTAACAATACAGTAGGCTTTTCCTCTGATTATTTAATTCTCATTTTCTCATCTTACTGATGTGACTGAAAAAAATATTATACTTGACGATAATCTACCACCAAAAGAATGTCACTTGATAACTAGATGTGTATATGTATTTATTCACCCACGCAAGACAGGCAGATGCTAATATATGCACTTGCCATGCCTACATTTTCGCTTAATAAAGAGCTTAATAAAAATCAGCATTCATAGCCCCTTCATAGTCAGATAAATTAGTTAATGCACAATAAGCAGCTCTTATGTATAATGCAAAAGATTAGTCTTATTTGCATAATGTGCTACAAATGGCCCACTGTTGCAAGCAATAGAAGCTCCCCCATTAAATGTGAGTTGAAAGCTGAATGACGTCAATAAAGTAATTATGCTTTATTTGGCATATCTCCTTCATTCTCTGGAGTTCAAGACCCTATCTGAGCACTGTTGACAGACTGCTGAAAGCCATTGGTAATGGTTTAAAAGCAAAGCGGAGGAACTCTAGGAAGAAGCATGGTGTTCTCGAGCATACACTGTGTGATTTGTTCCCCAGCAGCAATGCAACTTACACTCTGGCCTGTGCACGCATTTATTCATAAATATATGCAACTAGGAACTTGTTAGTATACTGAGAGTAAAAAAAAAAAAAAAATTCAAGCCAATACAGTACCTATGTGATGACTTTCAGTTTTACCAGCATTCCTAGAGGAAAGAAAAGATTGACAATGAAGGCATTTCTGTCTTCCTCCTGTGTACAGTTATGAAAACCCTACTTCTGTCAATAGAATACACAGAATTTACTGTCACAATGTTGCTCCTCACCCCTTCTTCCAGGCAGGAATAGTTCCATGTTTTTGAGAAATTAAAGGCATTCTTTGAAAACTAGTTTAGTTTTAAATAAACGCACACATGCGTTTTAAGGATGTGAAAGTTGAGACACAAAGAAGTTACATAATTTGCATGAGACTCAGTTCTACTGGGTTTAGAAAATGTCTCTTGAATCTTTTTTTTTTCCTTTTTGTTTTTTTTACTGACTGGTAACGGGATTGCAACCCTCAGTGTCGCGCCCGTACCGGGGACCGGCAACGGGATCGCAACCCTCAGTGTTGCGCCCGCACTGCGCTCAGCCAGTGAGCGGGAACCGGTCTCCACATGGGATCCGAACCCTCAGCGGGAGCGCCACCGCGCTCCCAAGCGGCGCACTCTCCAGTGCACCACCGGGCCAGCCCTCTCTTGAATCTTTTTCTTTGACTAGTGTTTCCTTGTGTTGTGTAAGTGTTAAAAAAAATACGTTTTTCACATTTGTTGGCTGTCTCATGGATGAGAAGGCAGATCATTTTATATTTGTCATGGTCAGCTGGTAAATATTTTTGCGAAGCTTCATATTAAAACCATAAAAATGGTGGCTATGGAACTGCCTCTGAATAATGACGCATTTGCATGCTCAGAATCTCGCTCTAACTCACTGCTCAAAAGCAGACCGTGGCCAGTCTTTTTTCAGTATCCCCTGCAGCAACAGCATTTAGACAAACATGGTAAAATTATGATTTCCTCTGAAAAATAGAATTTTACTGAAATCTTTACTTTCAGATTGATTAACTCTTCTTTCTGGAAGATGGAAAAATAATTGTTTGCCAGAAAATGTATTTAAATCATATATTCTCCATGTACTGTTATTATACCTTTATTCCATAATAATTTTTAAAAAGACAGAGGATTTACTAGTACTTAGACAAGCTCATTATTTTCTACATTTAACCCCACTTATTTGTGTGCTTTTATGACTGTTCATATGCAGTAGTTTTGACTCTGCAAGGTGAAAGATGCAACTTAATGCTAAAAATAGGCTAAAATATCACCATAAGATCTCTGATTTATTACTCCTTTTTGGGAAGTAATGTGAAAGAAGCCAAAAACCAGAGATATTGTTAAAATATAGATGAACATATTTATATATTTTTTTGGCATTTTAGCGAAAAAAGACAATCAAAGAAGGGAAGGAAAAGTATTAAAAGTTTTATGTATGGTAATTATAATAAGAAAATGAAACATTTAAGCCGAAACTATTGTATTTTAGTTTGTAATTTTATTCAATTGAGGTAAATTTAAACCAGATTACTCATCCTTCACCTTTAGCTAAATAATAATACAAATAATACAATAATGGACAAATACATTACCCAAAAATATTTACAAAAGCTAACTTGAATAACTTCAAATTGCTACAGAATCAAATCTGAAACACAGAATGTCACTTCTTACATAATATCATCACTAAGTAAAAAAATAAGATATCAGTTAAGCAGAAATAGATCTTCAAATGACTAGTTTGAGAACATTTTTTGAGTGGCTGCACAACTACTTTAGCTACTTTGACTATGATTTTGGCTAATTATCATTTTGGCCTTTACTAGTGTATGTGTGACTACATAAAAAATAATGCTGTGATAAATCTTGAAGACTTTTTTTTTGTGGCTATTTTCCATGAACTTTTCTTTAACAGGTCCAGATGAAGTAGAATGCTAACACTGAACAGTGAGAGAAATAGATGTTGCTACAGAAGGAGCTGCAGTGGTAGTTCCACTCACACAATAAGCACTTGGCACATTCAATCCCCTAAATTGTTTCTGTAGAGAAGAAAGATTAAGAGGAAATAAGAAGGGGTAAGGTGAAAGCCACACTCCCTAAGAGCAGAGGGCATATATAGCTGAAACGGCTTTCAATGGCCATTTCCCAAATTCAAATGGTGCATTGAGATTAGCACATATGCCTTGAATAAAATTGTTCCCAAATTTTGATATGTAATATTCATAATTCAGATTGATTTCCACTAAAGTTATACTTTCATATTGTATCCATGCTGGCAATAGAGGGTTTTTATTAGGCACTAGTAAATGGTCTTTGTGACTACTGCTATGACAGTCAGTGTTATATCTTAATTAGTAGTATTATTTCTAGTTCAACTAAAATAGCTAAAGGGTCCTCCTGGGATCTATTCTGGGATATGATTTTGTTTAATCTTATTATTAACGATAATAAATTTTGACTTTGTTAGAGTATCATCTGTATGCCAATGACTCTATTATTTAAACAAATAATTATTCCACATTATAATTCCTTCTAGAACACGACAATAACAAATCATAGTTATGGTTTATTCAAAGTAAATTAGGTCTAAAACACTAATAAAATTAATTGCAAGATGTTTGATTGGAAACCAGAGTTGGTTAAAACAGTAGCACTCTCTCATGGTCTTTGATAATGCATTCCTCTCTGGAATAAAGCTACCAGCATAAAATATCTCAGAGCCATTGGAAAACAAAGAGTAATTGAAACTTGGTTGCTAGGAGACATTATTTCTCATTGTAGACAATCCTGATTTTCTTTGATTACTGGCACTATTGTTGTTCATTATACAAACTGAATGTTTTTATATAACTTTGAAGAAACATATTTTGGAATCCGATTGTGTGAATACCACCATGTGCCACCAAAGAAATGTTTATTCATAGGTTTGGCAGGTTAACTATCTCTGGAAAGCATTTGTTCAGAAAGCTTAATACATATTTTTTGGTTAATTGTAAAATGCTAATTTTATTGGAAATTAAATTCTGAGATTTTACAGGACAGAGATTTTGTTTAATTTATAAATTTAAGATTTTTCTAAAAACAAAAAAAAATTTTATTTATATAAATTTAACTTTATAGTGATTTCTTATTATATTTACAGGACAGAGATTTTGTTTAATTTATAAATTTAAGATTTTTCTAAAAACAAAAAAAAAATTTATTTATATAAATTTAACTTTATAGTGATTTCTTATTATGTTCAAGATTATTCTATTTGTATAAAGGAAAACAATGTTTAAAATACAAGAAAATGTTCATTTTGAATGAAGTAAGGTTTTAAACATCCATGGTAAGGGAACAAGAAATTTTAGAATAACGTTAGCAAAATGAGTTCTTTGGTATGTCGTTTTCTTTAGTAAAGAATTTTCAGGAACTTTATTTACAGGGCAAGAGTTAGCATCATCATATCTGGTAAAACTTGGTACAGGTAAGACAGCTATGCAGGCAATGTCTAAAAAAAACCTTTAACTACGTATAGAATTCTGAAGATTTGTATGCTGTCTAACCTCAGGTGTTGTCACCACTACTTGACACTCTCTGGTTCCTACCCGCAAAGCTGTGAAAACCACTGTTTTCCACTCTTAAGTCATTTATGCCGTCCCTACTCTTCACATTCCCACTATTCAGAATGGATAGAAAACAGCAGACAAGATCCCCATAAGCACTTTGTCTCTTCACGCTTAATTGTCTTTTGTCCTTGTTCATCCTTATTTCCTTCCCTTCTATCACAGAATAATGGTGCGCTTCCATGCCAAAACTCCCTCTCGCTGTCATTGGAAACCTTGGCTCTCAATGACCCTCTCTTTCCCTTTGCTCATCAATCTTTTGTTTTTCCTTTTTCTAGTTACATCTTCAGGATGCACTTACAGTTCTATCCTTTTGTTTCTTTGTTTGTTGCTCACCAGACTTCCTTTAAAGATCATTCTATGTTTATAGATTATCTTATTTTCTAACACTGAGCAATTTGACTTCCTCAAATACTGTAACTGAAATTGCTCTCTCATATGCCACAAATGGCCTTTAAGTCTCCAGATCAATGATTTTCCTTAATTGGCATTCTTTTAACTTCACACTACTGCTGGTGGCCCTTCTTTCTTTCAGCTTGATTTTTCTTTCACTGCTTTAAAATCACTATCCTGGGTTAGTGATTCTTTCACTGCTTTAAAATCACTATCTCAGCTCTAATGATTTTTACATGTCTTCTTCTTAAGCTGCTCTCTCTGCTCTTGTATCCTAAAGACACCATTTCCCAATTTTAGCTTGGCCCATTTCTGTTATCTCATTACATTTTCTTCCAATTCATGAACATAGGATATATTTCCATTTATTTGTGTCATCTTCAATTTTTTCATTAATGCTTTATAGTTTTCAATAATCAATGTTTACATAGTTTTTGCAAATCATTTATGTCCCTGTTGAAATTCACTTCTAAGTATTTTATTTTATTGATACTACTGTAACTGGGATTGCACTCTTAATTCCTTTTTCAGATAACTCATTGTTAGTGTATAGAAGTGCTACTGACTTTTGTAAGCTGATTTTGTATCCTGCAACTTTACTGAATTTGTTTATCAGTTCTAATGGTTTTTTGGTGGGTCTTAGGATTTTCTATATATAAGATCATGTAATGAGCAAATATAGACAATTTTATTTCTTACTTTCCTATTTGGATGTCTCATTTCTTTCTTTTGCCTAATTGTTTTGGTTAGTACTTCCAGTACTGTGTTGGACAGAAGTGGTGAAAGTGGGCATTCTTGTCTTGTTCCCAATCTTAAAGGTAAAACCTTCAACATTTCATCATTTAGTATGATGTTAGCTGTGGGATTGTCATATATGTCCTTTACTATGTTGAGGAACATATTTTCTATATCTATTTTTTTAAGAGTTTTGATCATAAAGGAAAATTGAATTTTGTCAAATTTTTTTTTTCAGCATCTCTTGAGATGGTCATATGGTTTCTGCCCTTCATTCTGTTAATATGGTGAATCACATATATTGATTTGTATATGTTATACAAACCTTGTATCCCAGGGATAAATCCCACTTGTTTATGGTGAATGATCCTTTTAATTTACTGTTGAATACAATTTACCAGTATTTTTGTTGAAGATTTTTGCATCTATGTTTTCCAGTGGTATTGGCCTGTTGTTTTGTTTTTTCATTGTAGTGTCTTTGTCTGGCTTTGGTATCAGGGTAATATTGGCAAAAATAATTTGGAAGTATTCCTTCCTCTTCAATTTCTGGAAGATTTTGAGAAGGATTGGTATTAGTTTGTTTTTAAATGTTTGATAAAATTCAGCCATGAGGCCCTCTGGGCATTTCTTTGGTGGAAGACTTTTAATTACTGATTCAATCTCCTTACTCTTTATTGGACTGCTCAGATTTCCAATTTCTTTGTGATTCAGTATTAATAGGTTATTCATTTCTAGAAATTT
>NW_007740583.1:5501-5901 GCF_000696425.1 Galeopterus variegatus | reverse complement strand
TTGAGTCTTCTCTCTTTTCTTCTTAGTCTAGCTAAGGTTTTTTCAATTTTGTTTAGCTTTCCAAAAGAACAACTCTTAGTTTTGTTGATCTTTTCTATCATTTTTCTACTCTCTGTTTTATTTATTTCTTCTCTTATCTTTGTTATTTCTTTCTAACTTAGGGCTTAGCTTGCTCTTCTTTTTCTAGTCTCTTGAGGTGTCAAATTAAGTTGTTTATTTGAGATCTTCCTTCTTTTTTGAGGTGGGTATTTATTGCTATAAACTTTCCTCTTACAACAGCTTTTGCTTCATCTCATAAATTTTGTTATGTTGTGTTTTCACTTTTTTTTCTCAAGACAATTTTTTTTTTTTGTCCTTTTTGAGACCGGCCGCACCGTGCTCAGCCAGTGAGCACACCGGC
>NW_007740583.1:3527-4821 GCF_000696425.1 Galeopterus variegatus | reverse complement strand
TGTTGAAAGTGTGATACTGAAATTCCCTACTATTATTGTGTTGCAGTCTATGTCTACTGTCAGATCTCTTAATGTTTGTTTTATATATTTATGAGCTCTTATGTTAGGTACATATATATTAATAATTGTTTTGCCTTCTTGATAAATTGATCTCTTTATCAATTTATAATAACCTACTTTGTCTCTTTTTACAGTTTTTGACCTAAAGTCTATTTTATCTGAAATAGGTACAGCTATTCCTGCTCTCTTTTGGTTTCCATTGCAAGGAATATCTTTTTCCATTCCCTCATTTTTAGTCTATGAGTATCCTTTAGGAAGAAGTGAGTATCCTGCAGGCAGCATATAGTTAGGTTTTACTTTTTAAAAATCCATTCAGCCACTCTATGCCTTTTGATTAGAGAATTTAGTCCATTCACATTCAAAGTAATTATTGATAGGTAAGAACTTACTTGTGACATTTTACTAATTATTTTTTAGTTGTTTTGTAGACATTTCATTCCTTTCTTCTTCTACTGCTTTCTTCCTTTATGGTTCAATGGCTTTCTGTAGTGGGATGCTTTAGATATTTTCTTTTTATTTTTTTTGTGTCTATTATAGGCTTTCACTTTATCTTATCCTGAGGCTTACATAAAACATCTTATACTTGTAACTGGCTATTTTAAGCTGATAACAACTTCACTTTGTTTTCATACACAAACTCTACACTAATATTCCCCCACAGCCAATGTTTTATGTTTTTGATGTGACAATTTACATTTTTTATCATTTATATCTCTTAACAAATTATTGTAGCTTTACTTGTTTTTAATAGTTTTTCCTTTTAACATTTATGCTACAGATGTAATTGATTTACTGACCACAATTACAGAAATAGAGTGTTTTGGATTTGACAATGTACATACTTTTTATCAGTGGGTTTTATAATTTCTTATGTTTTCATGATACTAGTTAGTATCCTCTTTCTTCAGCTTGAATAACTCCCTATAGTATTTCTTGTAAGACAGATCTAGTGGTGATAAACTTTCAGCTTTAGTTTGTCTGAGAGAGTATTTATCTTTCTTTCCTCTTTGAAAGACAAGATTGCTGGATATAGTATTCTTGGTTGCTGTGATTTAAATGTCCCCCCTAAACTCATGTTAGAATTTAGCATCCAATATGGTGATAGGAAATGGGCCTTTAAGAGGTGATTGGATTGCAGTTACTGTGCCATCATGAATGAGTTGATCTGTTCAAGGAGTGATGGGTGATGCTTTAATGGATGGTAATGGATGTAGTTCTGCTGGGTTTATGAGGA
>NW_007740583.1:0-2238 GCF_000696425.1 Galeopterus variegatus | reverse complement strand
GCTTCCTTTAGTCTGCTGTTGGACTCTTCTGTTGAATTTTTCAGTTCGATTATAGTATTTTGCAGTTCTATGATTTCTGTTTGGTACTTTTTAAATTCTTTCTACCTTCTTGGAATTCTCAGTTTGCTTTGCCTTGCTCTCCTGACCTTGGTAAGCATTTTTATGACCATCATTTTACATTCCCTGTTGAGTACATTACATATCTCTGCTTCACTTAGGTCAGTTTCTAGAGATATAGCTTATTCTTTTATTTGGAATATATTCTGCTGTTTCTTTAGTTTCCCTGACTCTGTATTGGTTTCTTCATATTAGATAAGACAGCCTCCTCTTCCAGTCTTATCAGACTAGCCTGTGTAGAAAAAAGATCCTACCAATCCATGTGGCCAGAAACATTAAGGTGTTCTCTCAAATCTTTGCATTTTTCCACACTGCTGCCTCTCTTTTTATTGCCACCCCCCCAACCTTAGGATGTATCACATTCTGTCCACTCCCTAAAAATGGTAATGTAGGAGCCAGCCTCTTTAGACATACCTGGAAAGGTTGGGGTGACAGATGTGTTTTCCAGTTTCTTCTGTCTTCATGGTGAAGCTGAGCATGGGTGTTTATCTTTTACTCTCCCTGTACCAAGAAAGGGTGAGAATCTGTGGCAAATGCTTGTACTCATATTCAGTCTGAATCCTCTGATCCTTGGGAGATAGCTGCTAGAAGTGGGCCCTGTTTGTTCTCTGTTGTATGGGGTCCCTCAGGAATTTATAGCTCCATTGAATCCCAGAGATAGGGTATCATGGTAGAGCGGGAGCTATAGAAGTTGTGGCACTTGGTGTGTAGCCAAAATTCCTTCCAGGAAGAAAAGGTACATCTGGATTTATCACTGGAGTAAGCTGGAGAAAAAGCTCATGAAGTGCCAAGCTCTGGCTCAGGCTGCCAAAGAGCTGTCATTTGTTTGCCTTGTTAGCCCTTTGATGCAAGTTTGTTAGAAGCAAGAGCATCAATGAGCCACTAGAGGTGTGTGCTGTAAGCCCCTTCTAGAGAGAAAATGGAAGCTGCATGGTCCTACTCCATTTCTATACTTCTCCAAGGTGGGTAGCCCTTGGAAATGTTTACACATCATATTAAAGCCACCTCTTTGCTTCTTTGTTTTGTGGTCTAGGGAGACTCATATATGTCTAGTTCCTTCTGCTCCCAGAGCTAAGATAGAAGAGTTATGATGGAGTCCATCAGGAGGTAGCAGTAAAAGTTGGGGTATTCAGTGATTGGTGTAAACCATTTCTGGGGAGAAACAGGAGCTATGTTTTTAAAGCCTCTTCTCTGCATTGCTTCTGGGGTATGAAGCCCCTGGAAGTGTTTGCACATCCATAAAAAACCACCACTATTTTCCTGTGGTCTAGAGAAACTTGAGTGTGTCTAATCCCCTCTGCNTTTAAGAAATAGAAATGGACTAATTTGTTGGTTGACATTTTTTTTTCCTTCAAGATTTTGAATATATTATCCCACTATCTTCTGGTCTGCAAGGTTTCTGCTGAAAAATTTACTGATAGTCTTATGAGAATTCCCTAGTACGTAACAATTTGCTTTTCCCCTTCTGTTTTTGAAACTTTCTCTGTCTTTAACTTTTGACAATTTGATTATGATGTGTCTTGATGTGTGTTTCTTTGGACTCATTTTATTTGTGTTCTTTAGGATTCCTGAATCCATATTTCTATTTCCTTCCCCAGGCATGGAACTTTTTTTTTTTTGCTATTTTTTCTTTAAATATATTTTCTGTTCCTTTCTTTCTCATTTCTCCTTCTGGTACACTGATAATACATATGTTATTATGCTTGATAGTGTCTCAAAATGTCTCTTATAGTATACTCTATCCTCACTCTTTTTTTTTTTTGCTCCTCAGATTGTATAAATTTCAGTGACCTGTCTTCAAGTTCACTGATCATTTTTGCCTGCTTCCTTTAGTCTGCTGTTGGACTCTTCTGTTGAATTTTTCAGTTCGATTATAGTATTTTGCAGTTCTATGATTTCTGTTTGGTACTTTTTAAATTCTTTCTACCTTCTTGGAATTCTCAGTTTGCTTTGCCTTGCTCTCCTGACCTTGGTAAGCATTTTTATGACCATCATTTTACATTCCCTGTTGAGTACATTACATATCTCTGCTTCACTTAGGTCAGTTTCTAGAGATATAGCTTATTCTTTTATTTGGAATATATTCTGCTGTTTCTTTAGTTTCCCTGACTCTGTATTGGT
>NW_007740582.1:0-29407 GCF_000696425.1 Galeopterus variegatus | reverse complement strand
CGGGAGCGCCACCGCGCTCCCAAGCGGCACACTCTCCAGTGCGCCACCGGGCCGGCCCTTACATTTATTTTGGTTGAGCATTTTTCACAACTCTAAACTCATTGTTGTAAAAATAAGACTGAGAGTATAAAAATATAGGCACTGCCACTTTCTAATTTTTTGGATCCTTATTGTGATTTCAAGTCTTAGTTTTACCACTTCAAAGAGATATGATCCATTTAAGTACTTTTTCCGTCTGAGCCTCATTTATCTCATCTGATGAATAGGGATGATAATGCTTTTCTTACAGGATTATTGAGTCAGAAAATATATCTAAAGCCCCTAACATCATGCTTGAAATATAGACATTATTCAAGATTGGTGCCACTGCCTAGCATTTGATTTTGAATTCACTTATAGTGGTAGCTATCTTCTAGAATTTTGTGGCACTTGTGGATCTAAGTTACTAAGAATGATAAATGTATTAGTCAGGGTTCTCCAGAGAGACAGATTCAATAGGATATGTTATAATTATATGAGAGGGATTTACTAAGGGAATTATCTCACACTATTGTGAAGAAAAGTCCCATGATAGGCTGTCTGCAAACTGGATGCTTTGTTTGGATTTCTGGGCTTCTTTGGAGCAGCTTACGTTTGTCTTTTTAGACTCCAGCCCAGTGCAATTTGGTAACCAGCAAATACCTTGAGAGGAAAGCCATATAGATCATTTTAGGCTCACTTTCATACAGTTCTCTTCTTTCAGAGATTTTGACTGAAAGTGTGGCTCATTCCAAGTCCAAAGGCCCCAAAACAGAGGAAGGTGATGGTATCCTTGGTGTAAGTCCTGGAACCCACAAGCTGATGAGTCTCGAGCTCTGATGTCCACAGACAGGAGAAAAGAGTGTATCCCAGCTCCAGCCGATAGAGCGAGAGATTCTCCTTTTTCCTCTGTCTTTTGTTCTCTTTGGACCCCAGTGGATTGGATGTTTCCCACCCACATTGAGGGTGGGTCTTTCCCATTCAGTCCACTCAGACTCTTATACTAATCTCTGCTGGAAACACCCTCACAGACACACCTAAAAAGATAGTTTTACCAGGTTTCTCAGCATTCCTTCATCTAAGTTGACACCTAGAATTAACCTTCACCGTAAACTACTACTTTGTTTTTAATTTGCATGATATGATCTTGGAACTTGCAATATCTCAAAGACTCGCATTGGTCTTACTTGCAGTACCTCAAGAAATTATGGTAGTTTGTACTCTGAATTTGTTCCCTCTGCCTGAAACAGCCCACCTACTTAGTTTTCCTAAATAATTCCTATGCTTACTTCCAGAAAATTTCATGTAAAACCTGCTCAATAATAGTATGAGTTAGAAAACTTACCATTCTTGGGACTTAATTCATTGCACAAACATGTCATTTACTGAAGTTGAATTGCTTTTTTATATATGTCTTCATATGAGCTCACTTTCCATTATAAACTCTACTCCTCAAAATTAAAGACTGCATTTTTCATTGCTGAATTTCCAAGGCTTAGCCAAGTGCTTGACATATGGCAGGTAGTCAAAAAATGTCTGTTTCAGCTGCAAAAATATTAAAGGAATGAATGAGAATAAATGAATTCTACAGTCTTAATTTAGGCTGTTATACAGCTTTAAATGAAGCTAATCTAATGTGTGTTCAGCAGCTATAACTAAACCCATGATTTCTTTTTTTTTTTTTTCCTTTTTGTCTTTTTTACTGACCGGTAACGGGATCGCAACCCTCGGTGTTGCGCCCGCACCGCGCTCAGCCAGTGAGCGGGAACCGGTCTCCACATGGGATCCGAACCCTCGGCGGGAGCGCCGCCGTGCTCCTAAGTGGCACACTCTCCAGTGTGTCACTGGGCCAGCCCTAAACCCATGATTTCTAATCCTGACCATACTTTAGAATCTTCTGGGAAGCTTTCAAAACATGAAGTGCCTGTGGCTCTTCTCCAGAAATTCTGATTTACTTGGCTTGGGAGGACAGATTTCTGGAATTTGTATTTTTTGAAATCTTCCTGGGAGATTAAAAAACATTGTCCTGTTTGAGAAGCACTGATCTACCCCGGCAATGTGTAACCCTGAGCTAGGCAGCTCTCTGCGGCTGAGGCAGACCCTGCAGTGGATGGCAGCACTCTCAGCAGTCTGAGCAGCAAGTCCTGCTTAAAGGGGAATCTGAGAGGCTTGTAACTGACATAGGCATGGAGCTGACATGCTGATTCTCCTAAGGGATGAAGGAGTCAGTTGGTCAACCAAAACACCAAGGAGATGAAGAACAGAGTGTCAGGCCTCCAGAATCCTAGAGCTGAGACTGCCTGAAGGTCACTGAATCCAACCCCATCACAATGCAGAAGAGGTGAATGAGGTCCAGAGGTGGGATGGGACTTACCCCACAAGTTAGAAGTAGTGTTGGAATCAGGTGTCAACCCAAGACTTTTCCCATTGCTTCATCATATACTGGGAAAGAGGAACATCACAGTGTGTGTTAAGTTTTGAGGTCTAACTCTTGATTTTGGGCAAGTTTCTCTTTAACCTCAATCTCTTCCTCTGTGGGATTGAGACAGACTAGGGCTAGGCCTCTGAACCAAACTGACTCCATTTTCCTGCAGAAGACACTTTGTTACTTTTCCACCCCTCAGTCATGAGATTCCCCCAGGGCACATGATTACCCCATGGCCCACCCCATGAGTTGTAAAGCCCCTCCCCATGGCTTGTTTCCCATAATTGTAAAAATTAAGTTAAAGATTAACCTTAAGACCCCTTTAGGAATTCCCACACGCACACAAAGCTTCAAGGTGACTGCTACAACGACCCCTCTGGAGGTGATGATAATGAACACCACCACCATCTTGGACCTACTGAGCAGGCACAAGGACCAAAGCCCTAACTGAGCACATGTCTATGACACAACCAGGAAGAACCGAATGGACCACCTCCATAGGCACAGAATGATGATGCTGGCCTGTACTCCTTAACCCCTTGCCCTGTAAAAGACCCTGAACAGCTCCCCTTGGGGGGCTAGCTTTCCTGTAGCTTTCCATACCCCCCTTATGCATAGGTCTATCTCCTCTTTTAATAAGGCATTGCTTACTTTACTGCTAGGTATATTGTTCATTTCTATGACTTTGGGACCCAAAAGCCTAATTCAGTAACAGAATGAGGATAGTAAGTCATTACTTTGAGGGTGTGTCTCCAAGGGGTGACCACCAATTCTGTTTCACCCTGAAAGAACACCTCCCAATCAAGAAGAGGACTTTATTCTTCCAGTTCCTTGAAGGTGATGTGACTAGCAATTCCTTTAAACGATGACATCACTGGAAGGTATACTTACAAGTTCTGGGTCTAACCTTTGAGAGGGTTGACAGCTTCTGTCTGTCTCTCTTGAAATGCTCATTGTGGGGGAGTACAATCACCATATAAGTACTACAACTGCCCAGGGATTTCAAGGGTATGAAGAAGCTTGAACTTGCCAGGCAGAGAGGTTTCATGGAAAGAGATAGATGCCTGACCAAACCCCCTGCTGTTTCATCCAGTAACATAAGGGTGAGTGAAGAAGCCTTCAGATGACTCCGGCTACAGTTATAGTAAATACTTGAAAGTCCCCAAGTGAGAACCACCCTGCTGAACACCTTCTGGAACCAACAGTTATAACAGTACATGTATGCATGCATGTGCGGACGCACATACACACACACACACACGCACACCATCCCTTTATTTCATGTGCTTAGCACAGGGTCTGGCATATTAAAAGAACTCAGTATATTTAATAAATGATTACACTGGTACTTTCATTCTTAAGTTCCAATCTCAAATACAGTCACATTAGAAATGGTCTTCTCCGTGTGTCACTTCTCCATCCTAGATGTGATACCTGCCTCATATCATTTATTTTATTACTGCACTTAACGACTAGCATTTGCATAGAGCTTACTGTGTGCTCTAAATTTTTCTTAGGACTTTTATACATATTAACTCATTCTTTTTAATATCAAATATTCATATATATAAAATAAAATATTATTATTATCCCGATTTTATACATGAGGAAATTAAAGAACCAGTTAAAATTACACAGCTAGATTGTGGTGAACTTTAATCCAGGCAGTGTGACTGTAACCTCAGTGCCTTTAACCATTATACTATCCTACTAGCCAGCAGCAAGTGTAATCATTTGGAGATGGTCTAATCTCCTAAGCAAGACAGTAAATTCCTGGGAAAAAAAAGAATATTGTGTTTTTACCTCCTTGTACTCATATAATAAGTACTCAAGATTCTTTAAATGGTACTGTAAGTTTTAGGACTGTGGGGAGAGAAGAAGGAAGGAAGAAAGACAGAAAGGGAGAGATTTAGAAAAGGAAGAAAGGATTAAAATGTAATATATAGGGAGAAAGGAAGAGAAAGCTCTAGAAGGGAGATGTATCCTAAAATTCTGCAAGGTTAAACATGTAATGTAGATGAGAGCAATTTTATTGGAACTGAATGATCAATAGGTTCATTTAAACAGCTAGACACTGGAGTGTTTAATTTAAATATTTAAATAGATTTTCTTAGTGATGATGTCGTGTGTTTATTGGCCCTCCAGCTTCCATTGTTAATTTCTTCTCTGGCCATATGTCTCCAGACCAGAGTGCAGCTTTGCTGAGATAATGTTTCTCATTTAGCCTTGGGGTGGGCATTCCACCCTGTCTGAACAGTATCCTGATGGCCTCAAGCACCTTGGGAAGGAGCCATATCACTGAAGTCACCAGAGCATACTAACAATCAAGCTAAATTCTGAATATAGCAATTAATACAATCACTCATTTAGATAAATCATTTATTTAAAATTCCTCTGAGTCCTTTAGTCCTAAAACATGATTTTTAAATTTGTGCTTATTTTATTACCTATCAAATTATGGGTTCCCAGCCAAATAGCTCTTGACATTTTGCTGGGGGAAATGATGAGGTTTTTAAAAATGCACTGGGAATAGCTCACTTTTATTGCAGTGACTCTTTCTCCCTAAGAGAAGAGTGTGGGGAGAAGGGTGTTATAGCAATGGGAACTATGATGTTTATTCTTCTTTTAGTATCAGTGATTTACCCTTTAAAGAATTGTAAGAAAATAGGCTCAGCTGAAAATAAATTGGAGACTGAGCATCAGAGATGAAGAAAAATGACAATCAAAAGAGACATGCATCATATTTATTCACCCAGCAAATATTGAATACCTTCTGTGTTCTAGGTACTGTCCTACGAGCTGGGAGTGTAACAGTGAAAAGAGAATTAAGTTTATAGCCTTCCTCACTAATTATCCTTAACAGTGTCAGATAAAATGTAGGGAGGATATCTGTTTTTCAGAGTTCATTGAATATGTATAACTTTTGGCTGAAGAATCTTCAAAGTGTTTCTCACATAAGGTATGGTAGAAAATGAGTTAAATCACTGGTTCTCAAACCTGAGCATGCATCAGATTCACCTGGAGGTCTTGTTAAAACACCAACTGCTGGGTCCAAGGCTAGCATTTCTGATTCAGTAGGACTAGGATGGGGTTAGAGAATTTGCACTTCTAACAAACTCCCAGGTGATGCTGATGCTTCTCGTCTGACTCACTCTTTCTGAAAATCACTGAATTGGATGGTAGAACTTGAGACAAGAATCCCAGTTTAAAGGCCATTGCATAAAGACACAGTCTAGGGCACTATTTTAGAAAAGTCAAGGCTTTTGATTATGAAAAAAACTAGGCACAAACTTGGCTCCATTTATTACTAAGAGTTTGCATTTAATGCAAGTCCCTTAAACCAAGAAATCTCCTTAAAACGAACATGATGGTTAAATCAAGTAGAAAAATAGTTACCATCCTTTAATATCTGGGTGGGAGCCTGATACCTTAGTTAGAAATTCTGGAAGGCAGAGTTGAGGCACAGTGTTTTATCGTGGGCCTAAAACACTGTGGTATATATACACGATGGAATACTTCTCCTTTCTAAGTTACTCCCAGATTCTTTTATTTTTTCCATCTCTTCTGCCTTGGGTGGCGAGTCAAACCACTCATGGTGCTCACAGGACAGACGCAATTGCAGCCTATGGGATTGATTGTATCCATTCTGCCTTTACTATAATCCTTTTCCTATGATGCAGACAAAGTGACCTGTCTTGAAATGCAAATATGACTACATAAACCTTTTTTGAAAGATTTAATTGCCTTCCCATGACACTTGGGTTGTGGCTTCATGTCCTCAGTGTGATCTGTAAAGCCATGCATCCTTTGGTTTCTCCTTCCTCATCTGCTCCACACACTGGTTTGAGTTTTTGTGCCAGCCACCCTGACTCTCCTTCAGGTCCCTGAATTCAATGTGTTTTCTCCTGCCACAGGATAATTGTATTTGTTTATTCTTTTTTGGAAATCACTCTCTTCCACCTTCCCCCCCACCCTCAGTCCATCTTTACTTAGTTCACTCCTATCTAGATTTCTTCTCTCAGCTAGACTGTCATTTTTGCAAGAAAATCTACTCTGACCCCACAGAGAATTCCAGGTACAGAATTCTAATTCCTTTAATTTATGCTCTCTTAGTCCCATGTACCTTCCCTTCATTGCTTTTAGGTCAAGTGTAATTCCATTTATTTGTGTGATTATTGGTTGCTTTTTCTCTCTCCAACTATAAGCTCTATCTGGGAAAAAATGTGTCAATGCTGTTCATTACCCAGTATTAGCAGAGTACTTGGAACATAGCAGTTGCTCAATAATTAGCCACTGAATGAGCAAATGAATGAATGAGTGAATGAATGAATGGACCCAAAGTAATGGCCAGCATGCATGGGTTTGTGTACAAGGAAAGAAATTGCACACCCATAAGGAGGGAAGGGAGGACTACATATCAGCACATTTCTTTTAAGCATGTGATGAGTGAACAGGCTTGGGAATATAGTACAATCAATGTCCTAGTCTAGTGATTTAGCAGTACAGATGTAATTATCATTTTGTTTGAGACAGCTCTTCATTGTGTGAGACTGTTTTGTGCATTGTAGGGATTTTTAACATTCCTGGTCTTTGCCCATAAAATCCCAGTAGTGCCCTTCTCCTAGTTATTTCTAAATGGCCCCAAACATGTCTGTATGATTGTCAAGGAGCAATGCTCCTGCTTCTTGAATACCACTGTCTGAATCCCAATAGCACCTACTTCTGCCTTGCAGAGGAGCAAGAAAGAGAGTGAATGGGGAAGCATGCAAAGGGTCATTTTCATTCTCCCACAACCATAGTGTCTGGTGTTGGCTTAACTAAGGAGGTGAAAGACCTCTACAATGAAAACTATAAAGCACTGGTGAAAAAAATTGAAGAGGACACCAACAAATAGAAAGTTATCCCACATTCATGGGTTGGAAGAATTAACATCATCAAAATGTCCATATTACCTAAAGCAATCTACACATTCAACATAATCCCTATCAGAATACCAATGGCATTCTTCACAGAAATATAAAAAAAGATCTTAAAATTTGTATGGAACCACAAAAGACCCTGTATAGCTAAAGCACTCTTGAATAAAAGAAACAAAATTGGAGGCATCACACTTCCTGACTTCCAAATATACTATAAAGCTATATTTGTGGAGTATACATAAAGCAAATGTACTTCACAGGGCCTGGTTTTCCAAAACCTTGCAGTTTCAAATATTGACCTTGCAAAGGACAGGGAATTTTCCCCAAGCTATTGTGTCTGTTGTAAGATAAGGAATTGTAACACAGCAAGGTTGCTGGCTCAAACACAGGTTACTGATTGATATGTAAAGATACTGGGAAATTGCTGTAAGAAGAGAATGTTTGCTAAAATCAAGCTTTTGTTAGTGGATCAACTTAACTTCTTAAAAATTGCATCATAGAATGTCACCTTGCTTGTCTTACTGAATGTTACCAGCTTCTATTGTTAAACTTGTTAAACTGTACTTAGCAAAAACCCCACCTATGTTCTCTTCCTGACTTCCTGGTCTGGAGAATAAATGTGGGAAGAGAATCCCAATTCATGTTTAATTTCCCAAATGGAAGGAATGCCTCTCTCTTGAGGGTTCCAGGAGATTAACCCCTTTTCTGGGCTTCTCACTGCTCAGAAGAGATGGGCTTTGAGTAAACTTTGGCAGCTCTGTCACCCAGGGGTAAAGGGGTGACAAATCCATGGGAGGCAAAGCAACAATATTAACCAAAACATCATGACACTGGTATAAAAACAGACAAATAGACCAATGGAACTGAATAGAGAGCCCAGAAGCAAACCCACACATTTACAGCCAACTGATTTTTGACAAAGGTGCCAAGAATATACAGTGGAGAAAGGACAGCCTCTTCAATAAATGGTTCTGGATATCCATCTGCAGATGATTGAAACTAGACCCCTATCTCTCACTATATACAAAAATCAACTCAAAATAGATTAAAGACCCAAACTTAAAACCAGAAATTATGAAACTACTAGAAGAAAACAGGGGAAACATTACCCAAAATGGGAGTGGGTAGTGCTTTTTGTTGAGCAAGACTAGAAAGGCACAGGTGACTAAGGCAAAAATACACAAATGGTACTACATCAAACTAAAAAGCTTCTGCACATCAAGGGACACTATCAACAAAGTGAAGAGACAACCTACAGAATGGGAAAAAGTGTTTGCAAACTACACATTAGACAAGAGGCTAATATCCAGAATATAAAAGGAACACAAACAATTCAACACCAAAAATCAAATAACCCAATTAAAAAATGGGCAGAGGACCTGAACAGACATTTCTCAAGAGAAGACATAAAAATGGCCAACAGACACATGAAAAAATGCTCAACACTTCTAATCATCAGGGAAATACAAATAAAAACCATAATGAGGTATCATCTCATGCCAGTTAGAATTACTATTATCAACAAAACAGAAAATAACAAACGCTGGCAAGAATGCAGAGTATACATAAAGGAGTATGCACTCCCATGTTCATCAAATAGCTATCCACAACAGTGAAGAACTGGAATCAACCTAAATGCCCATCAATGGATTAATGGATAAAAAAAACTGTGGTATATATACACGATGGAATACTATTCAGCTATAAAAGGAAAAAATATCCTATTGATCCAAAGAAGAGGGTCTGGCGAGGCCCAGTAGCTGGCCTCAACCCACCTCATCCTCTTACCAGGTTCTTGACTCCACCACAGGAAAGAATTCAAGAGCAGAGCCATTGTAGCAAGTGAAAATAATTTCAATAGAGAAGTACAGACTTTGCAAGGAGAGTGCGGCCTAGCTCTAGAGACTGAGTGGGACCCATACTAAGTTTAGTACAAAAGTCTGAAATATACAGAAAGTTTAATTCAAGGTTCAGGCTGGCTCAAGAGTGAGCAGCTGCCTGCTAAAAGCAAGTTAATACAAAAGGAAATCATACACACCTTGCCAATGAAGTGCAGGTGGGTCCCAGGGAAAGTGAGCAAAACCCTGCCTTCTACTGGGATTCAATTTTTATAGTTTTGCTATCTAATATATATTCATGCTATCTAATGACTATTCTACTATGAAGGTGGTTCCCAGTTATGTAGCATAGTCTTGCACATGCTCAGTTGGTCTCTTTTACACCATGTTCATTGGTCAAATTCCATCACATGTACTGAATATGTTCAAGAATATTTGGTGCTCTCCAGTACCTCCAGTGGAAGGTCATTGAAAGGATAAATTCTACTTTGCTGAGCATGCTCAGCCATTAGGATTATATAAGTCTGGATAAACTCCTGTCCATTAAGCATGCTCAGCCACTTGATTTGCATGAGTCTATCCCCTGCAGTCTCAATCTCCTTGTGTTGGTATCAAAAATAGGTGCAATAAGCAACAATGACTCTCCTCAAGGAGGGGCCTGAGACCTTGGGGAGTGGTTTGAAACTCAGAGGTGTGTCTTGAAACCCAAACCCATGGAAACTAGGCAACTCCTATCTCACTATCATTTGCAGCAACATGTATGGAACCAGAAACCATCATGTTAAGTGAATTAAGTCAGGCACAGAAAAACAAATACTACATGGTCTCACTCATGTGGATTCTAAAACCAACAACAAAAAAGTGATTCTCTTAGAAATAAAGAGTAAAATAATGGTTACCAGGGGCTGGGAGGAAAGGAGTCAGGGGAATGGCTGGGGAGGAGACGGGGTGAACTAACAGGTAGAAAACTATGCTATCTACCCTAAATCATTCATTGTGCAGTATATGCATGTGTTGAAAAAACACACTGTACTCCACAAAAATAAGTATAAATAAACTGAAAAAAAAATTAGAAATGAGTATTTGATAAAACTTATATAAGTTACTTAGCGCCAGCCTGGCACAAACTCTCAGTAAATAGTGGCTATAAATAATAAGTGATGGTGAGGGCCTGAACTAAGAAAGTGATGATGAAGTTGGGGAAAATGAGAATGATTCAAGAACTATTTAGGAGGTAAACCGAATTTCTCTTGGTAAATTATTGTTGGGGATTGCAAGGGGAAGCAGGAGTCTAGAATAGTTTTGTAATTTATGTTTGGACAATGGGTGCCATTAACTGAGACATAGAATACATGAAGAAGGATCAGCCTTTAAAGGGGAATATGATGAATTTGGTATTGGACACCATGGATTTGAGAGAATTGTCAGGGATGCTGCATATCATTTTATTACTAGGTATTAGGAAATGTATATTTAGGGAATTCATGTTCAGAGAGGTGAAAATTGAAACTACAAAAGTGACAGAGACTGTCCAGCAAGAGGGTATAGACTGACAGCCTGGGGATACCAACCCATAAAGGCTGAGCAAAAGAAGAAGAAGGAAGACCTTCAGGGCCAACCGAGCAAGATCAGGAGAATGGGGAATCACGTGTGGGTTTCTTGGAATCCAAGGGAAGAGTGTGCTTTAATAATAAGAGAGCCATCACCAAAGTTAGACTTCATGGGGAGGTTTATCTCATATTCTGAGGGTATAAAGCTCAAGTAGTAGTATTTATTGTTTGGTAAACTACATTTGTAAATGTGCGCCTATAGAATAGACTTTTTATTCTGTCCAGCCACCTTTCCCTCTTCTTTTCAGTAAGAACAACATGCTTTGGGAAATTGTGGCTCCTCTACTTTATGTGGTTCTGATGGATCTGCTGATATCTAGATCTCACATTTTCCCCCCTGGTGGGCATAGGACCTAGGTTAACCACAGAGTCTGGTCCAGGAGTGGACATGTGCACTGAACTGGGATAATCATAGCTCTTTTCTAAATTTGAACATGGACCTGGGGTTAGATGGAATTAGCTTTCTACAGTGCTCTCTGATATGAGATAATGTAAGCTTAGTGTTGCTGACAGCCTGGGAACTTCCTTCCCCACTCACTACCATGTGGGGAAATCCTGTGTCATAGAAAAAATGGAGGCCAGCAAGAGAGGAAGATGCAGAGAGAGGCAGTGTCAAGACAAGTGGTGGAGAGAGAGCAATGAAGTCAGTTCCTCTCGATGGAGATCTTGAGAACTGTGCCCCAGTCTTTTCAGTTGCAGGAGTCAATCGAGTCCTCTTTTCTTGGTTTGAGTCGGGTCTTTGTCACTTGCGACTGCAGTGTGCTGACTCACGCCTCCTCGGGAAAGCCTTCTCTGACTCCTAGACCAGATCCAGATGTCGAGTCATTTCTTCTTGTTTTCTGTGGACACTGTCCAGGTGTTGCTCTCCTTTCTACTTGATTCATAAACTGGATCCCTCACAAGTCTTTTCTGGAATTTCCTGCCTGTGAGGGTTAATTTTATGTGTCACCTCGGCTGGGTTAAGGGATGCCTGGATAGCTGGTAAAACATTAATCCTTGATGTGTCTGTGAGGGTGTTTCAAATGAGCATTTGAACTGGTAGACTGAGTAAAGATCTGCTCTCACCATGTTGGCAGGTACCATCTAATCCACTGAAGGCCCAAAAAGAACAAAAAGGCAGAGGAAGGGTGAATTCTCTCTCTCTGCTTGAATTGGGGCATGATTCTTCTCCTGCCCTTGGACAAAGAAGCTCCTATTTCTTGGGCCTTTGGACTCTGGGACTTAATATCAGCAGTCTTCCCAGTTCTGGTCATTGGCTTTGGACTGGAAGTTATACTCAGCTTTTCTAGTTGTCAGGCCTCAGACTTACACTGAATGACACTCATGACACCACCAGCTTTTCTAGTTTTTCACCTTGATGATGGCATATTATGGCTCTTCTGGGACTCCATAATTGCATAAGCCAATTCCCATAAAAAATCTCCTCTATCTATCCATCCATCTATCTATCTATCCATCTATCTATCTATCATCACCTGTTTCTCTGAAGAACCCTGAATAACACACCACCTATGGACTTGCTTACTTGCTTGTCTATACTTACAAAGTCACCTGCCTCGAGGGAGCCCTCCACCCCAATTCCCTCCATCTGTTCATCCTGGTGCCTGCCTCCCCTCAGCCTAGGAGAAGCTTCCTACATCCAGCTCATGTCTCCTCTATGAACCGTCTCACTCGTCGTTCAGCCCGATCACTCTTAACATAATTAGGGTAGATATGGTTCTCTCCAGTTTATATATGATGTAAATGAAGCTGTGGACATTATTAGACTTACTAAATGTTACACAATCTAAAATGAAACATACAGGGGGAGGGGTCAAGATGGCAGACTAGAGGTGCCCAGCATGAAGTTCTCCCACAGAAGAGATACAGAGCAGAGAGTGGACAGCAGAAATCAGCAAAGGAGAAATTCTCCCTTGAGACAAGAACAGTGTGCTCAGCTGGAGCACTTCCAAGTGGTAACCCCTGATTTCTTCTGGCCCAGCTCACCCTTACTACCATAGAGGTCACCAGCACCATTGTCTGGCCCCAGGGCAGGGATCCATCTCCCCCTACAGGAGTTCCTCTTGCTCCCTGCAGCAGCCACTGGCGCACACTGCTGCACAGCCCACGCCACGTAAAAAGCCGTAGACCCAGCTGATGGAACTGCAGGCCAGGCAGATCCAGCCTCGGCCACTGCGCAGCCCCTAGCTCCCAACACCGGAGGGCCATGCCACCCTCTGCAGTCTCCAGAGCCCCACCCCATGTGGCTTCCATAGCAAAAGGCTAGACCCAGTGGGCAGCAAACCGTGAAGCCCCCCTCCCCCGCTGCCCGCTTATGGCTTTTGCCACTAGAGACCAGAGCAGCTCGGCATCAGCTCTGGGTGTCCTGCCCCTCATGGATCCCTCAGGGAAAGGTCTCAGCAGCTTGGCAGCAGCCCTAGAAGCACCCCCAGTCATGGCTCCTACTGGGAGAGACGAGTTCCTCCACACTGGCCCTGGGAGCCCTGCCCCCTGTGGCTCTCAGAAGGAGAGACCTCAGCACCCTGGCAATAGCACCAGGAGCACTGCTCCTTGTTGCTTATGCTCTGTGGTTCCCCCTCCCTGGGCGGGGGGCAGGGGGCACCATGAATCAGAGCCACTCGTCCTGTACACTTAAGTCCATAACCCAGGACACCTGGGTGCACATGAGCAATTACATTAGACAATAACCAAGGAACACCTGGGCACACATGCATACTTACATCAAATGCTCGGCATGATTCTGAACATCTGAGGGGCCCTGACCATTTTCCTTCACTTTCCCTACAGGTATAATGAGAAGAGAAGCCTTTTTCCCCTAAAGGGAAAAGAAAAAGAACAAAACAGGCTAACAAAATAATTGTCCCTTCCTCAGCACCAGATTAACTGTTGTCTCAAGGAGGGGTTCACACTTGGTTTTCTGTGGTGTACTTACTTTACAGGTGAATAACAAAATTGAAGGTGATAGGACACAGCTGTCACTTGGAGAACCTAATCTGGAATTGGAAGACACACATCACCCTCATTCACGGGACCTGGAGCTCCCCATTTCCCACACAACCACCAGCAGGGCAAATTCAAAGTTAGATGTCTCACTGGAGTTGCAAGACTCAAGAACAATCAAGAAGACCACCTCCTGGGGGGATGGGGAGTGGCCACCAGCTAGGAGGGCTTGAGGAGGAGGTTTCTGAAGAAGATACATAATTAGGACTGCAAAGGTAACTATGTTAACAATGTGTAAGACCCATGCCCAAGACTGGAGGCAGCAGGAGCTGCTAGGAAGCTAACAGTGGTGGGGAGATTAATGTGGGCCTGAACTGCGTTCGGAAGCTAACAGTGGTGGGGAGATTAATGTGGGCCTGAACTGCGTTCGGCCAAAGGGAATAGGAAGGACAGGGCCAAGTGCAGGAGGCTGCTGCAGAAGAAGCAAAGGCCAGAGAAAGGGTGGGTGGTTTCATGAATATTTGGGGGAGGGGATTGTAAAGTAAGGCAAATCATAACTAAAGCCAAAATGTTTCATTATTTTAGTTATACTAAATTTCCATTTATATTGTCAGAGCTAGGGCTCAGACCCGTCAAATCCATTGTATAGACTGGGTCACCAGATCCCTCACATGCCAGGATGGGTCCCCAGACCTCTCACACGCAGGTTCATTCTAGGTAATTGGGAAAGATTCCAGGAGCTGTTGGCAGACGACACAAGCTCAATCCTCAGCTTCCTCAGTGGCAGCAGCTTATAGGTCTGGTAGCTTACAGGTCTGGTGGTGGCAGTGGCCTTGTGAAGGGTCCAATGGGCACTAGCAGCAGCAGCAGCCTCCAGCAGCAGTAGTGGCCTCCCTCACTTTCCCTACACACGTGCATGCCCCGGCTCTGCACTCTTGTCTAATACTCATATATACATTCTTTTTAAGCCCCAAAGGAAATGTGTTATAGTATTATCCTATGTTGATCAATAAAATTTAATACATGTTGTAAATTAAGATTTTTTAAAAAGCTTTCAATAATACTGTGGATTTTATGATATTGTTTAGGATGATCGTATGTGTATGCCTTACTAAACGAGGTAATTTTTTTTTAAAAAAGAGAATTAAAACTGGAAAGGTTAGCAAACAAGGAAAGTAAGTTTAAAAGCTTTTTACTGTCACAACAAAATAAGAAAATAAGGAAAGTTAAATTGGATGTACCTAAAACAGATGTAATAATTTTTATTTTTGGCAGTATTTGATCACCAGATATTACAGAAAATCCTTGGCTACAGAACATGTAGTAATTCTGGGTAAAATGTTATGGCCATAATTTCAAATGGCCTTATAAAAAAGTAAAAGATGCCCCCAGGGACCCCAAAAAAACAGAGAAGCAGCAAGAAATCACAAGAAGCCACAGCTGTGCTGGGAGCATTTGCCGGTATCAGTGAGCCAAAGCTTTGGTTTAACAGACCTCAGAAGAACAGGAAACAGACCTTGGATATGGGAACAGTTGGCAATAGGCTGAAAACCACTACAGCTGCAACCCTTGCAGGGCTGCACTTCAGTGACAGGTGACTCTGGGCAAAGCCACCTGCTACCAAGGAATATGTATAGCTCAGACTGGGCTTTGGGTGGGGAAAAATGTCTCAAGGTCTACTCTCACTTAAGTTTGGAGTTAAAAAATATGCACACTTCCTGGGGTCCAAAGACATCTTAAACTATTAAAAAAAATGATCACACTAGACCAAAATAGGCAGCACAGAAGTGCCTGGCAGACACAAAAAGCAAATTAACTCAGGAGAAATGCACCTTCAACCCCAGCGTTGAGGATTCCCACATATAAGAGCCCAGAAATACATGAGCTTCAAATGTGACATGACACAGCACACACGAGATAAGCACCCATGATCAAGAGCTGGCAGAAACAGCAGAAGACATAACTGGAGCTACTGAAATCACCAGATACAGATTATATTGTTCATAGCAATTAAATAGGGGGCTGGCTGGATAGGACAGCTGGTTAGAGCATGGCCTGTAACACCAAGGTGAAGGGTTTGGTTCCCCGTGCTGGCCAGCTGCCAAATGACAACAACAACAACAAAATGATTAAATAAATAGGAAAAGTGGGAATGCAAAACATGAATATCAAGGAACTATTTTTAAAAAGACCAAAATGATTTGGGAAAAAACCAACGAGATATTCTAAAAATGAAAAATGCAGTCATTGAAATTTAGGAACCCTAGAATGATTAAAAAACAAATTAGATACAGTCAAAGAGAGGTTTAGAACCTGGATAATACATCAGGAAGAAATTACCCAGACTGAAGCACACAGACAAATTTGCAACTATATTCAATATATTATAAACCTTTATACTCATTTATTGTGATGCTCGAATTATCCAAGACTGTATTAGACAGGATTCTGTAGACAAACAGAACCAATGGGATATGTACAGATACATATGAGGGGTTTTCAAAAAGTTCATGGAAGAATTTGTAAAATCTTTCAATTTCATTTTTCCATGAACTTTTTGAAATACCTATATATATATATGATTTATTATATAAATTGGTTCATGCAATTATGAACTCAAATTTGTCTTTCAACAAATTTGGGGCATTATTTCTTCAAATATTTTTCTGCCCCATCATTTTTCCTCTTTCCTTCTGGAACTCCAAATGAATATGTAGTAGACCTTTTCATATTGTCCTACAGATTCCTGAGGATCTGTTCATTTATTTGTCACTCCTCTTCCTCTCTGTTCTACAGAATGGATTATTTCTATTGGTCTATCTTCAAGCTAACTTACTCTTCCTTCTCTCATCTCCAATTTTCTGTGAAGCCCACTCAGTGAGTTTTGCTATTTCAGATATTTGTATTTTTCAGCTCTAGAATTTCCATTTGATTTTTTTATACTTTATACTTTACTTTTTCTCTACTAAGACTTCTCATCTATCTGTTCATTCATCATGAGCAGAATTACTTTATATCTTCGAGCTTAGTTTAACAGCTAAGCTCAAAGATATAAAGAAATAGTTTAACAGCTGTTAAATTAAGCTCAAAGATATAAAGAAATTTTGCTGAAAGAATAGAAAAAATATGGGGGAAAGGGTCAGAATGGAAGAAACAAAGCTATTATTATTCACCAGTAATGTGACTGTAATTGCGTTCATTGAGAATGCATTTGGGTTTAGGTAATAGAAACATGTCCTAGACTGGCTTGGAAGGAAAGGATTTCTTTGTTTCACATTATGAGAACTATGAAGGCTGGAAGTCCAGGGCTGGTGTGTGTGATGACTCAAAGGTGCCATTCATTCAGATGTTTGCCATCTTTCTGCTCGGCCATTCTGAGCACATAGGGCTTTGTCCTCACGTCCAGTGCTTTAGTGGGTAAGGTGGTTGCAGTAGCCTCACATTTGTGTTCTAAGGAAGGAGTGGAAAAGGGGTCATGACCACTGTTTGTCCCTTTCTCCAAGGAAAACAAAAAGTCTTATAAGTCTCACTGAGTGACTTCTGCTTTCATTTCACTGGCCAGAATTGTTTCCTATGGCCACCCATTCTACAGGGGAGAAGGTTTCAAACAGGGATTGGGTGATGTAGCAGACAGATCTAATCAGGATAAGAGAAGCCCACGTTAGGTATTTACAACAGAGGGAATTTAATACAGGGAATTGGCTGCACAGTGTTGGAGGAGCTAAGAAGCTAAAAGAAGACAGTGAATTTGGCAACAGCAGGAAGTCACTATCACCCTCCGGACACAGGAAGGAGGTGGTGTTACAAAGCCCACAATGAGTTACTTAGAAGTAGAAACCCCTGTGGGCTTGTCCAACAGGAGCAAGAGCCTGATAAAGGAAACAGGCAATTCCATGTAGTATAGCAAAGAATTTTATTAAAGGGTAACTTATATACAGGATAACGGATGGGATGGACGACAACCTGGGAGCATACACAAAGTTTTCCTGCGCCACCACCTGGTCAAACCCAAGTTTATATAGGCAGTTCACACAAAGCAGTAGAAAACGCCAAGAAGCGTTTACTAAGAAACAAGCTGATGTCGCTAACTCTAAATGTCTTATGACAATGATTCCTATGTTTGGTGGTCTTGTGATGAAGGTAGCCAGACTGGCTGTTGACACACCCATATTTCATCATTAAGTTCCTTCTTTGTAGTCAGCAAGCTGTTTCTACCTTTTCTAATTTACCTTGCCCCTAGTTACTGTATACCTTTTGTGGGCAAGCTTTGCACAGAGAACACAGCACATGGTAAGGGCTTCGAGATTCAGTAAGCTATGCTCACAGCCTCACACCACACCCCCAACATCTGATGGCCCTTACAATCTTATTCATCATTCTTCCTCAAAGGCTTTTGGGCCAGATATCAGGAGGTGGACCGCATTTCTATATCATAGATGCAATAAATGCCACAGCAAAAATATATCATGCCAATCAAATACAAACTGTATGTCCAACACCATGGCACCCTGTTTTTTAGGGAGAGAAGCTACCGAGTAACATGCACTGCTTAATGTCATTATAATCAAATAATAGAGTGGGCTTCCATGTAGTATTTAGAGAGCCCAGGGGATTTTTGTTCTCTACAGCCATCGTCGCCACTCAGAGTTTTTATTTTGTTTTGTTGAAAGGCAACACATTTCCTGGTATCCCTTTGGCATTGGACATTGGCAGCAGTCTGCATACCCAACAGTAAGAGTGGCCCAGGACAGAAAGGCATTCCTCAGCATTGTAGGCAGGAACCCCAAAATAAGGAAGCTAAAGGCAATAAGGCTGCCCAGGCCCTTGTATCTTGTGAACATTTACCTTCCAACCCCACGTCTTCAGTTGTGCCTGTAGAGACACTGCTCCTTAGGAGAGAGAAGGCAAATCATCACTGGTTAAAATGACATCCTCGATATAGTGATACATTTTTAGGTACATATATGTTTTCTATTTACATGTACCTAATTTACTTATTTTTAACAATTATATTTGAATTGTTTATACCAGGTATAGAGCCCAAGACAGAGAACAGAACAACAAAGATGATGTCTGGAAGATATGACTCCTTCCAGATGGGCAGGAGGCAGAGCTGGGACAGAGAGGACAAAACCATTTTGGTCCTGGCATTGTCCTGTAGCTGATGATCCACCTATTGTGGACATATATGTCTCAGACCTCATCATGATCACCTTTTAGACCCCAGAAGTCAAAGGCTTAAAACCAAAGATATAAGCTCAAAGCAAGATGTGTGTATGGCTCTGGGGGTCACACACACATCTAAAGCCAGTCCTCACAGCTTTAGCTCAGCAACAAATTATACACATATCAAAAATATCCCAGAAGCAACACTTTTATGACCTTCAAACATCTATTAGAGACAGCAATAGACCAAGGCAATATATAGATGTAGGCAAAAATGTCTAAATTAAATCCTGAGAACATTTTTATTTTATTTTACCAACAATTTAAAATTAGTTTTATTTATCAAAGATTGGTAAAGTTACATGACCTTAGAAAGCATTTACTCTTATTTACTTAATTTATAAGCACCTTTGGTCCACCTTCAGATACAAGCAATCCAAGAGAATAGGATGGTGGCTACCTGTGGAGGAGGTGGTTGGGCTAGAGTGAGGTGCAAGGTGAAGGGACCCAGGGGCTCAGGTCTATTGGTAATGTTTATTTGTTCAGGTGTGGTGTAGATAGGTTAATATTTGCTATCCTACTTGTACAGTTTTGATAGGTATGAAATATTTCATGATGCATTTAGATGAGTGTCTTAGTCTATTCATACTTATCTAACAAAATATCATAAACTGCACAGCTTATCAACAACAGAAACTTATTTCTCACAGTTCTGGAGGCTGAAAGCCCAAGATCAGGGTGCCAGCATGGTCAGATTCTTGTGATGACCCTCATCTGTGCTGCAGACTGCTGACCTCTTGATGCGTCCTCACAGGCAGAAGGGGCGAGGCAGCTCTCTAGGACCTCTTCTAAAAGGGGGCTAATCCCATTCACGAGAGCTCCACCCCCATGACCTAATCACCTCCCAAAAGTCTGCACCTCCTAATACCATTGCCTGGGGGAAGCAGGGGGAAAGATTTCAATGTATAAACTTTGGAGGGGACACAAACATTTAGACTATCATAACGAGTTTAAAAAAAAAAAAAAGACAAACAAATGTTTGAAACAATTGTTTCATTTTGTGCCCCAAAGTTATAGGATAGTTTTAGATATCCACTTTTTAATGGAAAAGATGTAGATTCCAATAATATTACTAGAAATTCTATCTTTGTATACACTGAAACAAAGAATAGGTCTGCCCAGCAACATCCTGTGTATGTGAATCTTGCATATCTAACCTTGCTCTGAGTATGGATGAACCAATTGGTGGGGAGATAATACTTACAGCCAGCATTGAAGATCTGCTTTTATGTTTCTCCCATCTCTCCAAGAGGACTGTTACTGGAGACTTCCTACCCTGTAACGCCAAATGCCACTACCAAATAAGGGCCAGTAGCTGAGGGCCACCACCAAGAAAAAATGGTTAGTCATTACAACACCAATCCTCAAAATGAAAATGTAGTTGTATGACTTTGCTCAGGTTGCTGTAACAAAGTACCATGAACTGGGTGGCTTAAAACAACAGAAATTTATTGTTTCACAATCTGGAGGCTGGAGTCTGAAATCAAGGTGGCAGCAGGGCCATGTTCCTTCTGAGCATTTGGTAAAACTGTTTCCCTGAAGTAATATGGAATAGAGAAACAGGTACTGTCAGGCTCTTTTACCTGCCCATAATCCTGCCGACTATGTCAATTGTCAAGCTAGGGCTGGGTTTGGAGCTCACAGACCCCTCAAGCCCGTTGTCCAGACTGGGTCCTCGGACCCCTCACATGCCAGGCTGGGTCACCAGACACCTCACATGCAGGTCTATGAGCTAGGTAACCAGCAAAAAGGTCCTTGGAGCTGTAGGTTCAAGATCAGGGCTGTGTGGGGTGGCCGCCCGAGGCAGTCAACGCCAGCCAAGTCGTGGCACCGCACATGTGCACTAACTACACCCACACACAACTTATTTACAAAGAATGCACTGAACCACCCCCAACCAGACCTAAGGCAAGGGGCCCTGATTAAATTGTTCTATTTTCCCAATAGGTACCTACTGAACTCTTGGACTCAAACAAGATCATCTCTCATGATGATATTGAAATTATCCTTTGTTTCTTTTACGTGAATATATTAAGACACTATATAATAGAGATATGCTAAAACAAACAAATATCCCCCACCCCACCCCCCCAAACCTCAACAAATGGCCAGTTTTCATGCAGAATTTAGAGAACACGCTGGGATAGGGTGAGGGAAATCTCAACATTTGACTCTAGTTGGCAAAAAATTCTCAAAGTAAACCAAAATGTGGGACAAAGATTAAATCCAGGGTGGCACCAATAAAATATGGCCTCAAGATCAGTGTCAAAGCAAATGATTTAAATGACTTAAATTGTGCCTAGTATACCCTTTCAGCAATACACAAGGGTTTCTAAAGAAATGTTAAAGAAGAGGCTGGCTGGTTAGCTCACTTGGGAGAGTGTGGTGCGGATAACACTGGGTTGAGGGTTTGGATCCCCCTAAAGGCCAGCCACACACACACACACACACGTTAAAGAAGAGAAAGGCTTGTTTTAAAAAGACCAGTGGGAGTGGCTTCTGGGGTTTGGAGAGCACTTGGATCAGATTCATGAGAAACCCAACAAAGTTTTATTGAACAAAGCAGTTGTATTGAACAAAGCACTACCAGTTGGTATAAAGTGAACTAGAGTTTAAAGTGAAAAAGGGCTCTGGGCCCCCATTTTGCTAAGGGCAGGTTAGAAAGTTGCTTAAAGGGCACATTCTTCAAAATGGCCAAGGAAGTGCTGGAAAAGGACGGACACCCAAGAGGGCAGAGGCAAGGGTTGTGTTGAGACACAGCCTGGAGAGATGCTCCCAGTGAGCAGAACTCAAGCCTAGTCAGGGAATACTTCCTGCTCCTGTGGGACCTGACAATGTCTTCCCAGTGGATTTCGGAATTGCTAAGGGCCGGTGATCACTGTGTCTCGCGTTCTTCCCTTTTTCACATAGAGGTATTTGTTGTGGTTATCCTTCCTCATTTCACCATGTTGGGTGTGTGGGGCAGACAATTTATCTTTTTAGTTTGTAGGTCTCTGGATCAAGAGAAGCTGCATTGAAGGAGCCACATCCAACACAAGGCAGCCCATGAGATCCTGGGCTTTGAGCCCGAGGCCAGGACTGGATGAGAAGTTTGGGAATCTTGGGCAGAACACTGGAAAACAACCAGTTTAGCCTCACTTCCAGCGACCTTAGTCGGACCCCACCTGAGACTATATCCTGGATCTTGATATTAACTCAAACGCGTTCATTTCTTGAAGGAACATTTACTAAACACCAAGGAGGTAACAGGCTCTGTCCAAGTCGCGCCAAATACAGCGGGGAAAAGAGTCAGCACCGACCCTACTCCGGCAGGAAGAGAAGATGAGCATTAGGCCGGCACTTACCATGTGTGCGGTGCATTCCACCGCATAAACTGGCTGAGCGACTGAGGCTGAGCCACTGATAGGTACCCAGTTGGACCCGAGGATTAAGTGAGACAGCACCTTCTACGCATGCTCACGGCCGTCTCTTCCGCAGGGCTGGGGTAACGTCATCTCGCAGCGTCTGCGCGTCACGTCACTGTCCGGCGCCGACAGGAAAAGGCCCGGAGTGAGCGCACGTGGGTGGCCGCGTGACAGGAGGGCATATGGCGAGTTCGGTGGGTCTGGCGTTGTGCGCGCAGGTGCTGGTGGTGCGGGGCGGCAGCCGCTTCCTGGCCACCTCCACTGCGAGCAGGTGAGGGGGCCCTGGAACGGGGAGTCCTGGCTGCGGGCGCGTGTCGGGCTCTGGCGATCCCGATTCTCCCACATCGTCGTGGTTGCGCCCGCTCTGGGGTGACGTGGGGAGCCCCGCCGCAGCCTCGACTGGCCGCGTGTCCCCGGGCGTAGAGCGGCCGCTTTCGGCGCCGCTCTCCCAGGCTCCGTCCCCGGCCCCTGCGCGCCCCTCGCCACCTTCTTCGGGCCCCACGCCCGCGATGGCGGGTGAGCAGTTCTATCTGCCCGGTCAGCGTCGGGACACTTCCGGACACTTCCGGACTCTGCGGCGGCTGCGCCGGGACCCGGTTGGCTGGGTCACGTGGGGCGACGATGGCAACACTGCGGGGCCCCGGGGGCGCCGACCAGACCCTCTCTGGAGCAAGCCGGGTCTCCCTGGTGAGAGGGGCTTACTCGGCGGACTCGCTGATTCCCAGCGCACTCCCTCTTGCCGCCTCCTTGCGGTGGTGCCCGCATCCACAGACCCCACCCTAACTGCTCCTTAGGGTTTGGGGTGCACCGAGAGCCCACAGCGGGCACATCGCTGGTGGCGCTTCACATGGCTCTCCTTTTGCTTTCTGCAATTTCATTCTCTTCCCTTAGCGTATCCCCAAGTGCTTGGACAAAGCCCAGGATTTTTAAATCAGTAAATGTTTGTTGATCGAAACGTCTCGACCCAGGAACCTTGGGGGTATTAATAGTGCTCAGTTTTGGCCCCTTGTTTCCTTTCCCAGGGTGATTTTGGTTTTTTCGTACTTGGAACGGAAGATGTGGCTATCAAACGTACTCTGTACTGTTCGACGTTTAGTTTCACAAAGCCAAGTCGTTGTTAAGTTTATTTTTATTCTTTGGGGTTTTTTTTTTTTTTTCCATTTTTTGAAATTTATTTCTTCTTAATTGACATATAATTATTTATGGAGTACAGTGTGATATTTGGGTACATGTGTGCAATGTGCAATGATCAAATAAGGGTAATTAGCATATCCATCACCTCAGACGTTAGGCATTTATTTGTGTTAGGGACATTCAAAATCCTCTATTAGCTATTGGAAATTGTACAATAAATTGTTAGCTGTAGTTTCTTACAGTGCAATAGAACACCGGAACTACTTCTTCCTGTTTAGCTGCAATTTTGTATCCGTAGACCACCCTCTCTCTCTCCCCCCTCCTCCCTGCTCTTAGCAGTCTCTAGTAACTGCTGTTCTACCCCATACTTCGATGAGATCAACTTTTTTAGCTTTCACATATGAGTGAGAACTTGTGGTATTTCTCTTTCTGTGCCTGGCTTATTTCACTTGACATAATTTTGTCCAAGCTCATCTATGTTGCCACAAATGGCAGAGTTTCATTCTTTTTAGATCTCATAAAAAATGTACTCACAAACCTGTCACGTATCCCAGATTATTTTTTTTAGAGACTTCCAGTCTCTAATATATGCCCCAGTGAGCCATGGGTATATTAGAAAGAATCTGCTTGCTTTGAGGAAATCTAGTGACTGGCAAAGTTTCTGACTTGGAAGACCACTTCTCTGTCTACATTACAATGTTCCATGCGAAAAGAGTTTGGGTGCCATCACGTTAAAGGCTGTAAATATGTAAAAGATAAGTTCATGTGCCAGGGATAGGATAAATGGAAGAGATCTTAGAGTGTGGTAGGGAAGATAGGTGATTTGCCTATATTGGTAAGTGCTTGGGGGTCATGGGAGCCTTTTTGGGTAGGTGAGACATTTTTCTAAACCAGTAATGGCTGTTTTAAATTTTGGTGCAAAATCGCACTGAAAACTCAACAATATCACAACATAGTTTTTCTTATGACCATGTTGTATTATTTTCTTTCTAGTGCCTGAAAGAACAGTACATGAATTCCTGTGGAGTTTTTTCCTTCACTTACTTTATGAAACTGATTTTTTTTTGGACAGAACCTTGCTTGTCGTGTATGATATATCCAAATAGAAGATTAAGCAAATAAAGCCCTTTAACTGTTCCCTGAAGCACCTAGACAATTTTCTTGTCATGGATGAGACCCTTAATTTATGAGTATGCAAATATGTTTTGTTCCTGGGTGGGAAAAAAAGAAATCAGCATTTTTGTTAAAGTGCTCCTTTAAAGTCATTGTGTTATTTCTCTTTAGTGACGATGACAGCCTCTTCGTATATGATTGCAGTACTGCAGAAAAGAAGTCACAAGAAAATAAAGGGTAAGATGATGAGGAAGCTTCTTCATGGCCTGATTAGTGGTTTGAATAATGGGACCAGATAGCCTAAGAAATAACAGTTGTCTTACTTGCTGAGTTCTTAATTCCTATCACTCAGCTGTGTGGATTAACTAAGTATCAAGTCATGAAGGAAACGTGAAAGTAGCTTTCAAATTGGGCATTAAGAATATTAGGACTTTCTGTCAGTAATTAAGTATATTGGCTCCTTGAAATAATGGTAAACATTTAAAATGCATTATAGGCAGGTTAGGAAATTAACTCTAGCTAATTGAAAGATAAGAAAAGCAGAGTGTGTGATTGTTTTTATGGTATATAATTCATCTTATGGCTCAGTTCATTTTACTATTATTATTTTTAATATGATTTAGTTCCTGCCTCTACCTTAAGTTAGTTAGTCCATGCCCATGAGGGGGTGGGCTCAGCTCTTTGGATTCTGGCTTGTGTGCTGAGAGATTTTCTGTTTAGTTATACTTCACTCTTGTAAAATTATAGCTATTTTGGACCTCTCCCTGTTTCCTTAATATATCTTTATATTCTGGCTACTTGAACCTCTTAATATTTTCTCCCTCCACCCATGTTATAAATTAACAAGGCTGGTGATCGAGGAGGGCAGCCTTATTTACCCAGCTAAGGCCTAACATTTTCCTCCTCTCTTTCTCAGGGAGGACGGACAGCCCTTGGACAAGGGGAATGACATGATTCTGGCATCCACCTTCTCCAAGTCTGGCAGCTATTTTGCTTTAACCGATGACAGTAAGCGTCTGATTCTTTTCCGTACAAAACCATGGCAATGTCTGAGTGTCAGGTATGAAATGCTAACGTTGAATAATTAAGATGTTGTTTGCACAACTTGTACTTGCATGCTGGTAGCAGTAGTGACAGTAACAATAGCAATAAGCTACTAACACGGAGCCCTGGTTCTGTGCCAGATGCTGTTTTCAGTACTTCACCTGTGTTCACTGACTGATTGCTCATAACAGCCCTGTGAGGGTGGTGGGGGAATTGTTCTCTCACATTTGGTGGCAAGGAGGCAGCCAGTCTCAGGTTGGGCAGCTCCGAAAGGCAGGGGCCTACAGCCGGTCACTTGAGCTCCAGCGGCGGTGCCCCTGGCCACTGTGCCATGCTGCCTTACAACAGTGCAGCCTGAGATGAGCAGAGACAGGCTGTCGACTGGCACTGTGCACACATCAAGCATGGTGCGTAAGTTAGGTGCCTGTGCCACATTTTAAGCCAGGTGCATTCAGTGCACTTCTGAATATCTGAAGAGCAGATGGGAGTTCTGTGTGGACAGCGTCAGTGATTCAGCAAGGACATGGATGCCATGGGGCCTCGCTTCTCCCTCTCACCCAGCAAAGCCATGTAAATGTTCTTCTGCCTTACTTAGTCCAGTTCCGAAGTGTCCTCCATCACATTCTAAAAGGGAGGGAACCCTGCCGTTTTGTGAATCTTTGTGTCCCAAGCCAACATCTTTTCTCACTGCCACCGCGTCCTTGTGAGAAAAGGTGGTGATGCTGTGGTAAAGGTGCTGGGCAGATTTTGTCAGCTCCAACAGCCTCCAGATAGGCATGTTCTCTGTTTCCTTAACAGGGCCAGGGCTAGGATCATTCTGGTTGTTTTGTAACATGGATAAAAACACATGGAGCAGAGTCAGCCCCAGGCCCCTCTGCCTGCTTGAAGCTACATGGTTTAAGTGTCCCTTGATAATCAGAGATAAACATGCAGGGTATGGTGTTTGGACTACTAAGGTTAAGGAATTGCCCTTTGTAGCTGGCTCACACCCTTATTGGGTCCAGCTAAGCTTTTAGATTTTTGTCTCATCTTAGTCTTTAAGAGTAAGAAGCCAAATTCGAGGTGGCATCAAAAGCAAGGAACAGCCACTCTGTTCTCTGTTCTTTTAAAAATGAAGCCCTAACAAAGTGCTTCATTTTCATTATATTTGTGTCTTTGTGTATCAGATAGCTAGTAGATGCACGTGATTTAAAACTTAAAACACAGCAGAATTGAAAGGAGATGCAGTGACGTGCAGTCTCCTTCCACAGCCACCCTCCAGTTTCTTCCCCTGGGTGGTGACAACTTACTGATAGGAAAATGACTTTTGAACATGTTGCCTTGAGTCTGAGGTAAAATTGGTAATTGCTGCTTCCAGCTGACTGCTGTGAGTTCACATCACCCTTATCTTGAGAAGTCTGTAAACACTGTTCTCCTGCCAAAACAGCCAAAATGTCAGTAAATCATTTAGAGTGTAGAAGATACGAAGTGTGTAAGTATTCAGGGTGGATGCTGCCAGGTGACCTTGAAGTTTCCGACCCCAAGCCTCTCCCAGTGGGATGCCTACAGGTGTCAGGGGCTTTCTAGTTGGCTGGCCTTGGCTTTGGGTTTCTTGGACAACCTGTGGGAAGGGAGGAGAGACATGTTTACAGCAGGCAAGGTAGGGGTGGGGTTTTTACCTCTCAGTGATAATAGAAGATACCACAGATTAGGGGGTTTAACAAAAAATTAATTTTTTCACAGTTCTAGAGGCTGGAAGTCCAAGATCAAAGTGTTGGCAGAATTGTTTTCCTCTGAGGCCTGTTGCCTTGGCGTGTAAATGCCATCTTCTTGCCATATCCTCACATGGTGGTCCCTGTGTGTGTCTATGTTCAAATCACTTCTTATGAGGTCACCAGCCAGATTGGACTAGGGTCCACCCATATAACCTTTGTATCACTTCTGTAAAGATCCTATTCAAATACAGTCACATTCTGTTAAGGTCAAGGCTTCAGTATACAAGTTTTGGGGGTCACATTCTTGACTTCCTGAGACTGCTAAATTTATCTGTGGAGAGCTTCCATAGCTCATATCAGATTCTCAAAGGGGACTTTGGCACCAAAAAAGTAAAAATAAAGGAATGTGATGATAATTCTTTTGCTGAAGTAAAGGCTTTGGCTGAGCTCTGACAAGGACCCACATGTGTGTAGGAGCCACCTGGGTACCTTGTGAAACTGCAGACTTTGATCAGTCCGGCTGTGCACTCTGTGGTTTTGACAGATTCCCACGTGACCCCAGCGCTGCTGGACTGTGGACTGCACTGTGAGCAGCACCATGTGACCAAGCTGAGCTGCTCCTGCCATTGATCTAGTGACTTTGCTGCAGACCTCCTGGCTTGGCAAGGATACTTGCAGTGATCAGAAGACTCAGGGGTGTTTGGCCTGGGAAGGGGAGACCTAGGTGTCAACTAGGACTAAAGGGTTGTGTTGGAAGGAGAATTAAACTTAGGCTGTTGTAGCTACTTAAGGCACATTTGGCACCTATGGGTAGAAAGAAAGGGAGGTAGATGTGAGTACAGGTTGTAGATTTTGTGAAGAGTTAGAATCAAGAGAGGTATGTGGCTGTATGCAATTCCATTGTGTGGATCTACAGTGATTTTCTTAACTATCCTTCTATTGATGGACATTTTTCACTCGCATTTTGCTTGTCTTGCTATTTCAAAAAGGGCCTCAATGAATAATCATGCACGGATATAATATTTCCCATTTGTGAGTATATCTGTGGGAGAAATTCCCCAAAGTGAATTACTAGGTCAAAAGGTATGTGCCTTTGTAATTTAGATGGATAATCCCACATTGCCTTCCAAAGGCGTTATATCTGTCTGCCTTCGAGAATTTGAGTGCCTCTTTTTCCCGCCATGTGCAACACAGGGTATTTTCAAAATGTGTAATTTAGATGGTGTGTTAGAAGAAAAATGGTATATTATATACTTATTATGATGTGGCAGGGTAATTTTTTATATACTTTAGAATCATTTATATTTTATGAATTTTCTCTTCATGTCTTTTGTTTTAACATTGGGGTGATTCCTTTTTTTATTGATTTATAGGAGCTCTTTATCAGGAAACTTACTTGTTTGAAATGAGTCCATCTACAGAAGGTTCATTTTCACATGGTCTCTCAGTAATCCAGGTGTGTAAAGTGAGATACACTGATAACCACCGAGACATTGGACAAGCATTTCCCAGTATGCTCAGCTGGCAAACTTTTCAGAGGCCTGGGGTCAGGAACTGACGGAGATCTGTAATTCCTGTGCTGACATAGTGGTTAGAGCCCTTTGCAGGATCTCATCCAGGGTTCTCTCTCAGCAGTGGTAAGGTAGATCATGGAACTCAAGAACAAGTTCTTAGTTCTGTCTGGTTCCCTGTAGTACAGTCTGGTGTGTCACCATGTTAATTTTTCCATTTTTCTCCTTTGATTTTGGTTCATACAGAAAACTATAAACCACAGAAAAGTACAAAGTGAAGAAAAAAAAAAGATACTTATTCTCACCGTCTGTAGATATTTCTCGTGAATGAAATCCACGGTGTCTGCCTTTCCAGTTTTTCTCTGCAGATACAGTATTGGTCCATGTTACTTTGTAGTGTTCAGCACATGCTGGCTTGTGGCCTGTTTTCCCCACATAGCAGCAGTCTGTCCTGGATGTTGTGTCATTCCCTGCTGTCAGACAGCTAGGTTGTTCCCAGTATTCCACTGTTAAAATGACAGTTTCCTCACA
>NW_007740581.1:28884-29414 GCF_000696425.1 Galeopterus variegatus | reverse complement strand
TGATGGATGATTGGATAAGGAAAATGTGGTATATATACACCATGGAATACTACTTTGCCATTAAAAAGAACGAAATTCTCCCATTTGCAACAATGTGGATGAGCTTGGAGAAACATATTGAGTGAAATAAGCAAAGCACAGAGGGATAAATACCATATGTACTCTCTCATAAGTGGGAGCTAAGAGATAAAGAAGAAATGGAAGAAAGACCACAGTGGTGCATTGGCCTTGCAGAGGGAGAGAACATACCTAGGAATACAAAGCAGAGTGGAGAAAGGGGGATGGGGAGGTTGGTCAGGGATAATTGGGTAGGGGACATGGGTTATAAACACAATTTGTGGTAATGGACATGCTGCCAGTATGGATCTGGCCATCACATCTTAGGCATGAGTGGTGACAATTTGCTTTGTACCCTGTGAATATTCATAACCAATAAAAACAAAACAAAACAAAATAAACAAAAAATAAGTTATCTTCATGTTTAAGTTATCTTTGCTGAAACAGTAAGAATGTCTTCAAAATCTTAGATA
>NW_007740581.1:17923-27884 GCF_000696425.1 Galeopterus variegatus | reverse complement strand
TTTCGTTGTAGATTAGTTGATCAGTGATTTATTTGTTTTTTGTTGCTCTTGGAAATGCAAATAGTACTCTGGCAGCACAGCGCACACTTCACAGGCTCTCTCTGTCCTCTGGCACGCTCACTCCAGACCCGTGGCCATCTTGCTCCCTCACCACTCCTATATAGCATAGTATTGGAAGTATTAGCCAGAGGAATCAGGCAAATGAAAGAAGAAAAAAGGGCATCCGAATTGGAAAAGACAAAGTCAAATTTTCAGTATTCACAGATGACATGGTCCTATATATAGAAAAACCCATAACCTGTACTAAAAAACTCCTCGAGCTCATACATAAATTCAGTAAAGTTGTAGAATACAAAATCAATACAGAAAAATCAGTAGCATTCTTATACACCAACAATGAACAATCAGACAAAGAAATCAAGAAAGCAAGCCCATTTACAATAACTATCAAAATAATAAAATACCTACAAATAAATTTAACCAAAGAGGTGAAATATCACTACAATGAAAACTACAAAAAGCTGCTGAAAGAAATTAAAGAGGCCACCAAAAGACGGAAAGACATTCTGTGTTCACAGATTGGAAGAATTAATGCTGTGAAAATGTCCATACTAACCAAAGCAATCTACAAATTCAATGTAATCCCCATCAAAATACCAATGACATTCTTCACAGAAATAGAAAAAACAATCCTAACATTCATATAGAACAACAAAAGACCCAAATAGCCAAAGAAATCCTGAGCAAAAAATAAAAAATAAAGCTGGAGGCATAACTCTACCTGACTTCAAATTATACTACAAAGCTATTCTAATCAAAACAGCATGGTACTGGCATAAAAATAGACACTCAGATCAATGGAACAGAATAGAAAACCCAGAAATCAACACACAGACTTACAGCCAACTGATCTTTGACAAAGGCACCAAGAACATACATTGGGGAAAAGATTACCTCTTCAATAAATGGTGCTGGGAAAATTGGACATCCATATGCAGAAGAATGAAACTGGACCTGTACCTCTCAGCATATACCAAAATTGACTTAAAATGGATTAAAGACTTAAGTATAAGATGTGAAACTATAAAACTGCTAATGGAAAATATAGGGGAAACACTTCAGGAAGTAGGACTGGGCCAAGACTTTATGAATAAGACCCCAAAAGCATAAGCAACAAAAGAAAAAATAAATAAATGGGATTATATCAAACTAAAAATCTTCTGCACAGCAGAGGAAACAAGGGAGTGAAACAACCTACAGAATGGGAGAAAATATTTGCCATCTATACATCAAGGAATAATATCCAGAATATACAAGGGACTCTGATAAGTTAGCAATAAAAAACCAAATAATCCAATTTCGAAATGGGTGAAGGAGCTAAACAGACATTTCTCAAAGGAAGACATACAAATGGCCAACAGGTACATGAAAAAATGCTTAACATCACTAATCATCAGGTAAATACAAATCAAAACCACACTGAGATGTCATCTCACCCCACTTAGACTGGTCAGTAACAAAAAGACAGAGAATAATAAATGCTGGTGAGGATGTGGAGAAAGGGGAACCCTCCTACACTGTTGGTGGGACTGTAATTTAGTACAGTCATTATGGAACACAGTATGGAGCTTCCTCAGGCAACTACAGATAGAATTATCATATGATCCAGCAATCCCACGACTGTGTGCATATAACAAAAGACCCAAATAGCCAAAGCAATCCTGAGTAAAAAATAAAAAATAAAGCTGGAGGCATAACTCTACCTGACTTCAAATTATACTACAAAGCTATTCTAATAAAAACAGCATGGCGCTGGTATAAAAATGGACACTCGGATCAATGGAACAGAATAGAAAACCCAGAAATCAACACACAGACTTACAGCCAACTGATCTTTGACAAAGGCACCAAGATTGCCTCTTTGGGAAAAAGATTGCCTCCTCAATAAATGGTGCTGGGAAAATTGGACATCCATATGTAGAAGAATGAAACTGGACCTGTACCTCTCAGCATATACCAAAATTGACTTAAAATGGATTAAAGACTTAAGTATAAGATGTGAAACTATAAAACTGTTAATGGAAAATATAGGGGAAACACTTCAGGAGGTAGGACTGGCCCAAGACTTTATGAATAAGACCCCAAAAGCACAAGCAACAAAAGAAAAAATAAATAAATGGGATTGTATCAAACTAAAAATCTTCTGCACGGCAGAGGAAACAATGGAGTGAAACAACCTACAGGATGGGAGAAAATATTTGCAATCTATGCATCAAAGAATAATATCAAGAATATACAAGGGACTCTGATAACTTAACAATAAAAAACCAAATAATCCAATTTTGAAATGGGTGAAGGAGCTAAACCGACATTTCTCAAAGGAAGACATACAAATGGCCAACAGGTACATGAAAAAATGCTCAACATCACTAATCATCAGGGAAATACAAATCAAAACCACACTGAGGTGTCATCTCACCCCACTTAGACTGGTCAGTAACAAAAAGACAGAGAATAATAAATGCTGGTGAGGATGTGGAGAAAGGGGAACCCTCCTACACTGTTGCTGGGACTGTAATTTAGTACAGTTATTATGGAACACAGTATGGAGTTTCCTCAGGCAACTACAGATAGAATTATCATATGATCCAGCAATCCCACGACTGTGTGCATACCCAAAGGAATGGAAATCATCATGTCAAAGGGATACCTGCACTCTCATGTTCATCACAGCTCTATTTACACTAGGCGCGATATGGAACCAACTTAAATTTCCACTTATGGATGACTGGATAAGGAAAATGTAGTGTGTGTGTGTGTGTGTGTGTGTGTGTGTGTGTGTGTGTAGCTGAGAGTTGGAACCAACCAAAATATCCATTGATGGATGACTGGATAAAGAAAATGTGATCCATATACACAATGGAATTCTACTCTGCCATAAAAATGAATGAAATTCTGCCATTTGTAGCAACGTGGATGAGCTTGGAGAAAATTATGTTACATGAAATAAGCCAGGCACGGAAAAAGATCTACTACATGTCCTCTCTCCCAAGTGGGAACAAAGGGAGGGAGGGAGGGAGGGAGGGAAGGAAGGAAGGAATAATCACAATAATAAGTTGAACTTTCAGAAGGAAAGAACAGATCTATGATCACTAGAGTTGGGAAGGGGGATTAAGGGATGGGGGAAATTGGATAATGGACACAAAGAATGATTATGATTTGTAATGATAAACATGCTAAATATACTGATTTGATCATCACATATTGCACACAAATACTGATAGTCAACTCTGTATCCCATAAATATGTATAATCAATTATGTTTCAAGTGTAAAATAAAAATAAAAGTAAAACGTTTCCAGCCATTATTTGGTTGAATACTATTTTAACCTGACGCCCTTTCTCTTCTCCCTCTGGAACTCCGATGATACCAGAGTTGAACTTTCTGTTACTGTTCTGCCAGTCTCTGAGGCTCTCCTTATTTCTTCTCGCCTACTTTCTCTCTGTTTTTTAATTGAGTAGATTCTATTCATATGTCCTTAAGTTCACTGATTCTAACCTCTGTCGTTTCCACTTTACTATTGAGCCCATCTATCAAAATTTTGGCTTTGGTTATTTTATTTTTTTAGTTCTATAATTTCCAATTGATTTTTTTATAACTTCTATTTCTTTGCTGAGGTTTTCTATTTTTGCATTTGTTTCAAAGGAATGTATGTATTTTTTTTTATGGTAATGGCTACTTTAAAATTCTTTTTAGGTAATTTTACCAGCTGATTCCTCTTGGTATTGATGTTATTTGATTGTCTTTTCTCATTCAAGGTGAGTTTTTCAGGTTCTTAGTAAGATGAGTGATTTCCTATTGTATACTGAACATTTTCAGTTTATGAAAGGAGATTCTGAATCTTATCTAAATTTTCTATTTTAGCAGACAGTTTCCTTGTTTAGTTCTAGCTTGCTAGAGCTTTGGTTCCAATGATAATTTGGCTTTTAGAGCCTGTGCAGTCCTATTCTGGTCTGCTTTGTCCATCTGGCACCAGCGGTGCTACTACTTGATCCTGGGTGGTGGCACCTGTGAGATGGGGAGCAGAATGCACTTCCCTGGATCTGGTGTTGATTTATTGAGTATCTGCTGGATCCACAAGGCAGTGGGCACTTTCCCAGGTCTTCCCTCTGCACTGTCCAGGGCTCGTGGGAACTCCACTTGACCCCTATGGTGCTGCCTGAAGGTATAAAATGTGCTTCCCTGGGCCTTCCGGAGCTGCTGGCGGTATGGTTGGGAGGTGCCAGTCCTGCAGGATGAATATAGTTTCCCTGGACCTTCTTTCTAGTTCTCCTGATGCTGATGGCTTCCTGCTTGATCTTTGATGCTGCTACCAAGACAGGAAAGTACCTATTTGTGCTGCCTTCTGCCACCAGAGGTGAGGGTCAAAAGGCCCTGAGCCTAAGTCATTTCTGTCAAAATGCAAAGGGCCAGGAGACACCAGGACTAGACCACCCTCTTTGCAGGAAATAGCCAGGATACCCAGTCTGGGTCACTTTCTTCTACTGAGTAGAGGATTATAGGTTTGCTCATGCAGGTGGCTGGGTGGAGCAGGCCTCCTGCTGTCACTGCACAGGTGGCAGAAGAAGGGGCTCCTTGTTCTGTCTCTGCTTATACCACTGGTGGGCAGGTGTGTCAGCAATGCTTCTCCCCACCCAGTCTGTGCCTGTGCTACTGCTGTGGGTGCCAGGACAGTGGTCCATCCACTGCTGCTGCTGTTTGAGCAATGGGAAGTGAAGTTCCCCATCTGGTCTTCTTAGTATTGCCCAACCACACGGGTGGCATAAGCACACCAGCTGCCTTTGGGTATGGAGCACAGTGGGGCTCCCCAATATGACTCTGCTGGGCACCCCTTTTTCTGCCCTTTGACCTGAGGAAGAGGCCTTTCTTAGGGTTTTTTTTTCTGTCTACACAGGTCGGCAGTTTCAGGTTGCATGCCTCTTCAGTGCCCAGTCTGGAAGGGCCAGGAGACACCAGGACTAGACCACCCTCTTTGCAGGAAATGGCCAGGATACCCAGTCTGGGTCACTTTCTTCTACTGAGTAGAGGATTATAGGTTTGCTCATGCAGGTGGCTGGGTGGAGCAGGCCTCCTACTGTCACTGCACAGGTGGCAGAAGAAGGGGCTCCTTGTTCTGTCTCTGCTTATACCACTGATGGGCAGGTGTGTCAGCAATGCTTCTCCCCACCCAGTCTGTGCCTGTGCTACTGCTGTGGGTGCCAGGACAGTGGTCCATCCACTGCTGCTGCTGTTTGAGCAATGGGAAGTGAAGTTCCCCATCTGGTCTTCTTAGTATTGCCCAACCACACGGGTGGCATAAGCGCACCAGCTGCCTTTGGGTATGGAGCACAGTGGGGCTCCCCAATATGACTCTGCTGGGCACCCCTTTATCTGCCCTTTGACCTGAGGAAGAGGCTTTTCTTAGGTTTTTTTTTTCTGTCTACACAGGTCGGCAGTTTCAGGTTGCATGCCTCTTCAGTGCCCAGTCTGGGATATTTGGCGAATCAGTGACTCAGGGGACATACTGCCATGTCATTGCTCAAGTCCTGAGGCTCCCAGCCATTCTGCCTTCCTTTTTCACCTTACAGAGACTTGTTTTAGTTGCATGTTGACTTACTTGCAAGTTTTTTTGACTGCCTTCATAGAAGGCCGTCTATGCCATCTTCTCTGGGTCCAAAATCTAAAGACTGTAGAATTCTTACCTAACCTCACTAATCTTACATTTGTATCTTTATTCTCTATGCTGAAATTCCCAATTCCCAGTAACTCCAAAAAAGTTATTTATTTGCTTTATCTTGCAGCACATAAACAGTAGTCTCAGAATAACAGCACCAAAACTATCTTCGACAATATGATTACTAAAAATACATTTTTTCCAATTTTTATGGTATTTTCTTTTCTGTACATCTATGCCACAAGTCAATATAGTTAGGTATATTTCTTCAATTTTTTTTCAGATACTTTGTATTTTAAATATAATTATTTTGTAATTGTGTAAAAGAGCTTTACGAAGTTAGATCCAGCAAAAGAAGCCATATTGAAAGGAGCCTACCTTCTAGCCCTGTTCCTTCAATTATTCTCTTTTCGCCAATGTAAACTTTTTTCTGTTGTTTTGTTCTGTTTGGGGTCTTCCCCCCTTTTTTTTAGTTTTTTTATTGTGGTCAAAGATATATAACATACGATTTGCCATTTTAAGCATTTTAAGCATACTATTCCATGGAATTAATTGCATTCTTAATGCTATGTAACCATCCCCTCTATTTCCAAAACTTCTTCAAGCATCCTAAATGTAAACTCTGTACCCATTAAGCAATTATTTTCCCATTATGCCTTCCCCCAGTTCCTGCTAACCTCTACTGTACTGCTATGTCTGAATTTTTTTCTCTTTTCTTCTTTCTTCTTTTAATTTATTTTTTCCGAATTGGCTCATAATAACTGTATATATTTAAGGTGTAAATGTGATTTGGGGGTACATTTATATAGCATGCAATGATCATATCAGAGTAATTAGCATATCCATCTCTCAAACATTTGTCATTTTTTTGTGTTGGGAACATTCAAAATGCTCTCCACTAACTATTCAAAATTAAACAGTAAAGTCTCTCTACAGTGTTATAGAACCCCAGATCTTATTCTTCCTATCTAGCTGCAGTTTTGTATCCATTGACCACCTTCTCCCTCTCTCCCTTCACTACTACCCTTACTAGTATCTAATAACCACTATTCTACTCTCTGCTTTTATGAAATCACCTTTTATATCTTCCACATATGAGTAAGAACATGCAGTATTTCTCATTCTGGAGTCTTCCCTTTTTAAAATGTGGTAAAAATATATATAACAAAATTTACCATTCTAATCCTTTTTTAGTATGCAGTTCACTGATGTCACATTCACACTCTTTTGCAACAATTACCACTACTTATCCCCAGAATTTTTTCACCGTCCTGTACTGAAACTCTGTACCCAAACTCTGTACCCATTAAATAACTTCCCATTCCCCTTATCCTATTCCCTGATAATCTTAGTTCTACTTTCTGTCTCCAAGAATTTGATTAGTCTAAGTACCTCATATAAGTGCAATCATATAACATTTGTCTTTGTTTATGTGGCTTATTCCACATTGCATAATATCTTCAAGATTTATCTAATGCAGTAGCTTGCATTAAAATTCCATTGCTTTCTCAGGCTGAATAATATTCCACTGTATGTACATACCACAATTTGTTTATCCATTCACTCAGTAGTGGATATTTGGATTACTTCCACCTCTGGCTACTGTGAATATTAAACATTTTATTCACACTTAGTCATAAAAAATAATACAGCTAAATTTTGTGTATCCTTTATCCAGGCTCTTCCAAAGGTAACATCTTGCAAGTCACAAGCAGTACACAATAAAGCAAAACACAGTACATATGGTACTATAGTCTAAAATACAGCCCAGGATGTAAAATACCGTGCAGTACACCACAATATCACAACCAGGATACTGACATCGACGGAGTTAAGATACAGAATGTTTCCATCCCCACAAGGATCCCTCACGTTGTCCTTTTATATTTCCCTTCTGCTCCCACTCCACTTTATTCCCTAGAAACCACTAATTTGTTCTTCATACCTATAATTTTGTCATTTCAGGAATATTATATAAATGGAAGCATTCAGCATGTAACTTTTTGGGACTGACTTTTTCCATTTGGCATAATTCTCTTGTGATTAATCCAAATTGTTGTACGTATCACTAGTAATTTTCTTTTTATTGCTGAGTAGTTTTCCATGGAATGAATGCCCACAGTTTGTTTAACCATTCACCCATTGGAGGCATTTAGGCCGTTTGCAGATTAATGGGTATTATAAACAAAGGTGCTATGAACATTCATATACAAGTTTTGCATACACTTAAATTGCCATTTCTTATCCTCATACTGGCCAGCTACTAAATAGATAGATAGATAGATAGATAGATAGATAAATGGCAATTTCTCTGGGTTAAATATGTAAGACTAAAATTTCTGGATTGTGTGGTAGTTGCATGCTTAATTTTGTGAGAAACTACCAAACTGTTTTTAAAAATAACTTTACCATTTAATATTCCCACAAGAAATTTAACATAATTCAATTTCTCTGCATCCTCACTAGCATTTGGTTTTGTCATTATTTTTTATTTTAGCCATTCTGGTAGGTATGTAATCATATCTTATTGTGGTTTTAATGTTCATATCTTGAAAAGCTAGTGATTTTGAATATCTTTCCATTTGCTTATTTTCCATCGGTTTATCTTCTTTAGTAAAATGTTCAGTCATTCGCCCATTTTCTAATAAGACTGTTAGGTTTTTCTGTTAAGTTTTCAGACTCCAGATATCTCCTTTGTTGGATATGCAGTTTGCAAATACAATATTCCAGTCGATAGCTTGCCTTTTCATATTCTAAACAGGATCTTTCACAAGGTGAAGGTTTTCAATTTTCATGTTCAATTTATTAATTTTTTTTCTTTTGTGGACTGTGCTTTTGGTTTCAACTCTCTAGTACTAGATCCTGAAGCTTTTCTCAAATACTTTTTTTGCAGTTTTATAATCACACATTCTGCACCTTAGTCTGTAGGCATTTTAAGTTCTTTTTTGTATAAGGTGTGAGGTTTATGTCGAGGTTTTATGTTTTTGCTCCAGCACCTTTTCCCAAAAAGGCTACCATTCCTCCATTGAATTGCTTTTACACCTTTGTCAAAAATCAGTTGGGCATATTTGTGTGTATACATTTATAAGCTACCTGTTCTGTTCTGTTATCTATTTGCATATTTCTGTGCCATTAACACAGAATCTTGACTACTCTTAGCTACGTAAATCTTAAAAGTAGGCAGGTAGGCAGATTCATCCCACATTTTTTTGTGTGTGCTATTTATAGGAGTGGTGGTAAACTTGTATATGAATTTGGAGGGAATTGACATTTTTACTTGTGGAATCTTCTAATGCAGGAACTTGATCTGGCTTTCCATTTGCTTAGATCTTTGATTTCTTCCATCAGAGTTTTGTGGTTTTTAGCATACAAACTCTGTACATACTTTGTTGATTTATACCTCAGTATCTTTTTGAGCAATTGTAAGTGGTAATACATTTTTAATTTGAGTTTTCACATGCTAATTGTTGGCCTATAGACATATAATTGATTTTTTATGATTCTTGTATGCTGTCACCTTGCTGAACTCATTTATTAATTCTAGAAGTGTTTTGGTAGATTTCTGAACATTTTCCTGTAGATAATCTGCCATCCAAAAATAGAAAGAGCTTCATTTCTTGCCAATCAATGTTCCTTTTGCTTTCTTTTCTTGTGGTATTCCACCACCAGAACTTCCAGCACTATGTTGAATAAGAGTGCTGAGATATTTTTTTCTGAATTAATTGATATAATCATGTGATTTTTCCACTTTAGTCCATTGATATAGTGAATTACATTGATTTTCTAATATTGACTAACCTGGAAAAAGCTGTTTAGCCATGGTGTATAATTCTTCCCATGTATTGCTAAATTTTATTTGTTAATATTTAGTTAATAATTTTATTTGCATCTATATCCATGAGAGAGATTGTTCTGGATTTTTTTTTCTTTTTTCTCTTTGTCTAGTTTTGGTATCCAGATTATGTTAGTTCCATAAATGAGTTGAGGGATGTCTCTGATCTTTTATCTTATGGAACAAATTCTGCAGTATTGGTGTCAATTCTTTAAAAGTTTGGTAGAATTTTCCAGTCAAACATCTGGGTCTGGAAGTTTGGACGTAGAGAGTTTTAATTACGAATTAAATTTCCTTAATAGTTTTAGTGCTATTCAAATTATTTATTTCATATTTGTTGAGTTTGTAGTTTGTCATTTTCAAGGAATTGGTCCATTTCATCTAAGTTTTCAGATTTACAGATATAGGTTTATTC
>NW_007740581.1:16212-17200 GCF_000696425.1 Galeopterus variegatus | reverse complement strand
TTTTTTTTTTTGTATGTAGGGTCTGTGGTGATATTCCCTGATTCATTCCTGATATAGGTAATTAGCATTTTCCCTCTTCATCAGTCTTATTAGATGTTTCTCAATTTTACTAACCTTTTTGAATAACCAGCTCTTTGATTCATTATTTTCTCTATTGTTTTTCTGTTTTCTATTTCCATGATTTCTACTCTTACCTTTAATATTTTTGTCCCCTACTGCTTGCTTTGGGTTTAAATTGGTCTTGTGTTTCCAGGTCCTTGAAGTGGAAGCTTAGATTATTGACCTAAGACTTTTTTATTTCCTAATGCCTGCCTTTGGCACTATAGATTTCCATTGCAGCACTGCTTCAGCTATGCCCCACAAGTTTTGGTATGTTGGATTTTCATTTTCATTCAGTTAAATATATTTTTTATTTCCATTGAGACTTCCTTTTTGGTGTATGCATGATTTAAAAGCGTGTTGTTTAATTTCCAACTATTTGGAAATGATCTTGCTTTTAAAAAAATTGATTTCTAATTTGACTTCATTGGGATTAGAGAACAATCTCTGTATAATTTCAGTTCTTTTAAATTTGTTGAGGTTTGTTGCTCAGGTCGTGGCCTATCTTAGTATATGTGCTATGTGGAAAACAATGTGTTTTATATGTGCATATATGTGGAAAAGAATGTGTATTATATGTGCATATTTGTAGAAAAGAATGTGTATTCTGTTGTTGGGTGCCATGTTGCATATATGTCAAATATTAACACCTGTTGGTTAATGACGTTGCTGAGTTTTCCATATTATTGCTGATTTTCTGTCTAGCTGTTCTATCAGTTATTGAGAAAGGAGTTTTGAAGATTAAAAATATAATTCTGGATCTGTGTATTTCTCCTTTTATTCTGTCATCTTTTGCTTCACATATTTTGCAGCTCTGTTTGTTGCCTACACTTTAGGATTGTTATATCTTCTGGTGGATTGATTCTTTTATCATTATATAATATCTGTG
>NW_007740581.1:14419-15685 GCF_000696425.1 Galeopterus variegatus | reverse complement strand
ATAATATTTGACTGTGTTTCTTATGGACAGCATGTAGTTGTGTGGTGTATTTTAATTTACTTTCACAATCTGTCTTAACTTATGTGTTTAGACCATTTAAATTTAATATAGTTATTGATATGTGAGGGCTCAAGCCTGCCATTTTATTTTTTGTCTTCTGTTTGTTTTTTCTGTTTTTTTCTCTATTTTTCTGCCTTCTGTGCATTACTTAAATACTTTTTAGAATTCCATTTTGGTATCTCCATAGTTTTTGCAAGTGTGCATACTTGTACAGCTGTTTTAGTGGTTGCTATTATAGGTTACAGTCTATTGATGTCATATTTTACCAGTTCAAGTGAAATGTGGAAATGTTATCTTCCTTCATGTCCCTTTTCCTCCCTCATTTGCAATTGTCTTAAGTATTTATCTACATATATTTAGAACCACATCAGATAGTATTCTTTTGTTTTAACCATCAATCTTGAGTTTTGCTCTTGAAAACTAAAGAGTAAAGGAAAGACTATTATATTTATTTATATTTTATTTTATGTGTTATTTTTCCTTCCTGGTATTCTGAGGTTCCTTGTTTCCTTTCCGATTTGAGAACTTTCTTTAGCCATTCTTGTGGGTTAGGTCTGCTGGTAACAAATTCATAGTTTTCCTTTGTCTAAGAATATCTTGATTTCCCATCATCCTTGAAAAATATTTTCACTGGGCATAGGATTCTGGGTTGATAGCTCTTTTCTTTCATTATTTGGAAATTTTGTTCCAATTCCTTCTGATTTCTATGGTTTCTGATGAGAAATCTGGGGTCATCTGAATTGCTTTTCCCTTTAGGTATTGTATAATTTCACCCCTGCTGCTGTCACGATATTTTTTTTTGCCTTTAGTTTACAAGAGTTAAACTGTGATGAGTCTTGGTAGATTTTGGGGGGTTATCTCATTTGAGGTTTGCTCTGCCTCTTGAATCTGTAGACATGTGCATCCCTCCCGCAACCACCACCATCAAATTTGGCATGTTTTCAGTCATTATTACTTTGAGTACTTTTCCAGCTTTTCTCTCTTTCTCCTTTCCTTCTAGAACTTTGATGGCACAAGTGTTAGATGTCTTGGTATATTCCCACAGGTCTCTGGGATTCTATTAATTTTTTCCCAGTTTATCTTCTCTGTTGTTCAGACTGGGTAGTTTCCATTTCTGTCTATTCACTGATTCTTTCCTCTGACTCCCCATTCTGTTGTTGAGCTCATTCATTGAGGGTTTTGGTTTATAAAAAATTTCGATTATTG
>NW_007740581.1:11215-13980 GCF_000696425.1 Galeopterus variegatus | reverse complement strand
TCACTGATTCTTTCCTCTGACTCCCCATTCTGTTGTTGAGCTCATTCATTGAGGGTTTTGGTTTATAAAAAATTTTGATTATTGTTTTTTTCGGTTTGAAAATTTCCATTTGGCTTTCCTTTATACCTTCTGTTTCTTTGCTGACTTTCTCTTTTTTTATTTGTTTGAAGCATGTTCATAATTGTTCATTAAAGTATTTTTATGACAACTGATTTAAAAATCTTTTAACAGATAATTCTGTTGTCTCTGTCACTTGTCTTGGCATCTATTGGTTGTCTTTTGTCATTCAGTTTAAGATCCTCCTGGCTTTTGGTATAATGAGTTATTTTTTATTAGGATTCATTTTGTATATTATGTTTTGAGACTCTGCATCTTATTTAAGCTTCCTGCTTTTGATGGCTTTTTCTGACACTGGTCCAATGAGGGAAGGGAGGTTTTCTGCTTCATTATGGTTAGATGGGTTTAGAAGTCCAGTTTTCTCACTTGTCCCCCAAGGTTTAGGAAGAGCTTCTCTTCAAAGCTGGACAAGGGTAGGACTTATGTGTTTTCACTAACACTCCACTGATAATTCCTTGTCTGGGAGTGGTAAAAACACCTTGTTACTGCTGCACATGTGGACTCCACTGATACCACAGATGGTGTGGACTCATTACCAACTGAGTGGTGCTGAGACTACAGACTTCACACTAGGCCTCCTCTAACACCACCCCTGTGGGGAGTGGGAAGGATGCCTCCTTAATGCAAGGTGGGCATGAATGTCAAGTGTAGAGCTAGGGCTATGGTCTGGTGCTCACAGACCCCTCAAGCCCATTCACAAACCCTTCACATGCAGGTCTACGAGCTAGGTAACTGGCAAAAAGGTCCTTGGAGCCTTGGTTGAAGAAGGAATCGTCTTTACTCAGCACACTCACGTCCAGGAGTTAAACAGTCCAAAGGAGAAACTCAGAAACTCAACTGCTACTGGCAAAGTCCAAAGAAAAACTGAAACTGAGCAGCTGCCAGCAGAGTAAACATGCTCTATTTTTAGATGTGAGCTCTGCTGGGCCATCTTTTACTTCACACACTCAAGGACACACCATAGCAATTAGCTAAAATGATACATTGGTGCACACGTGCACTAACTACACCGACACACAACTTGTTTACAAGAAATGTGAAGGGAGCCTGACTAAATTATCCCATTTTCCCCACATCCAGGCTCTCCAGATGCTCCCCACTGACACCATGCATGAGGAGAGGGGACGTTTTATTGTCTTGCAGGGATGAAAGTCCTGGCTCCCCACTGGGTATTCTCTGACACCCTACCAACTGTGGTAGTGGGTGCCTCCCCCAGCCAGACGGGTGGGGCTGGAAGTCGAGGCTCCTTACTTGGCCTTTTCTGGTGAGGATGTTGGCAGGGCCACTTTTTTCTCTAGGGAGTTTGGCTGGAGCAGTGTCATTATTCTCGCTTAGTAGTCTCCCTTCGCAGTCCTCAGGCTCAGGACAGCAGCCTTTATGTGGAGGCTTTTTTGTCTGTGACCACTGGTATTTCTAGTAGCTGGCTTCATTTCTGTGTTTGGAAAGTATGAGGCAAAAAGAAAATCCAAAGAACTAACCACAATGTCCTTGGTTCCCAGGGGCACTAGCTGCTCTCCCTTCCTCTACCTTTCAGACTCATCTAATGTTTGTTTTGTGTGTAATGTTCAGTGTTTTTAGCTGAACTTATTAGAAAGAATATGGAAAAGTGCGTCTATTGCAGCTTCCCCAAAGTGGAAGTCTCTTCATCTTTTCATATGGTAAATATTTATGTTTGTGTGTATTCACCTCACTCTTAGATAAGTCTAGCATAATATACTTTCTTGCCCATCTTGTTTTGTTCACTTCAAATTATATCCTGGATAGCACACAATAGCAGTATGTAGAGTTACTCCTCATTTCTTTTTATCACTTCAGATTATTCCATTGTGCGACTGAATCAAAGTTTATTGCATCGGTTACGTGTTAACAGCCATCTGTGTTCATTCCAGTCTTTGAATGTTACAAATAGCAGCACAGTGAATAGCCTCATACCTACACCTAAATCTTTCTGCATTTTTACTTTTATAGGGATGGATTGCCAAAGCATATGTAATTTTACTACCTCTTCATAGCATCTCTTTTGATAGCTGTAACTGACACTGAGAAGGTCTTGGACACCCTTAATAAAGACACTACTTGCACTGGCAACTTATTTTCAGTGTAGTCTAGACTTGGTTAAATTTATCCCTCTAGACTTCAATTTTCTTTTTTATTTCCATGAACTTTCTTTATTTTCGTAATCAACTGTTTTTCAATTTTAATTTATCAATATACAATGTAGTTGATTTTCATGTCCCTTTACCAATTCCTCCTTTCCCCGCCTCCCTCTCCTTCCTCCCCCCCGTCAACATCATATCTGTTCACTTATCCTAACAAGTTCAAGGAATTATTGTGATTGTTGTGTCTTCTCCCCCCCATTTATGTGTTTGTATATTTATTTATTTATTTTTATTAGTTCCCACGTATAAGTGAGAACATGTGGTATTTCAATTTCTGTGCCTGGCTTGTTTCATTTATATAATTTTCATTAAGTCTATCCACATTGCTGCTAATGGCAGTATTTCATTCTTTTTTACATCAGAGTAGTATTCCACTGTATAGATATAACACATGTTCCTTATCCACTCATCTGATGATGGGCATTTACGCTGGTTCCAACTCGTGGCTACTGTAAATAGTGCTGTGATAAACATGGGAGTACAGGTATT
>NW_007740581.1:9665-10787 GCF_000696425.1 Galeopterus variegatus | reverse complement strand
GCTGGTTCCAACTCGTGGCTACTGTAAATAGTGCTGTGATAAACATGGGAGTACAGGTATTCCTTCAACATGATGATTTCCATTCCTTTAGGTGCATACCCAGCAGTGGGATAGATGGGTCGAATGGTAGGCCTCTCTGTTATTGTTTGAGGAACTTCCACACCATTTTCCATAAAGGCTGCACCATTTTGCAGTCCCACTAACAGTGTAGGATGGTTCCTTTTGCTCTGCAACCTCACCAGCATTTATTATTTTGTCTTCTGGATATTAGCCATCCTGACTGGAGTGACATGATATCTCAAAGCGGTTTGATTTGCATTTCCCAAATGCTGAGTGAGGTTGAGCACTTTTATGTATCTGTTTATTCATATATCTTCCTTTGAGAAACACCTATTCATCTCCTTTGCCCACTATTTAATTGGGTTGCTTGGTTTTTGTGTGTGTGGTGTTTTTTTTGTTTTTTGTTTTTTTTGCTGTTGTTTGAGTTCCTTGTATATTCTAGATATTAATCTGTTGTTAATCCTTTGTCAGATGTATATTTTGCAAATATATTCCCCCACTCTGTTGGCTGTCTTTTCACTCTGTTAGTTGTTTCTTTTGCTGTTCAGAAGGTTTTAGTTTGATGTAATACCATTTGTTTATTTTTCCTTTGGTTGCCTGTGCTTTTAGGGTTGTATTCCCAATCCTACTTCCTGAAGTGTTATGCCCAATTCTACTTCCTGAAGTGGTTCCTGTATGTTTTCTTTTAGGATTTTTATTGTTTCAGGATGTATGTTTAATTCTTTAATCCATTTTGAGTTGATTTCAGTATACGGTGAAAGGTATGTGTCTAGTTTCATTCTTCTACATATGGATGTCTAATTTTCCCAGCACCATTTACTGAAAAAGCAATCTCTTCCCCAGTGTGTAGTCTTGGTGCCTTTGTTGATGATCAGATGGCTGTAGGTGTATGGGCTAATTTCTGGATTATCTATTCTGATCCATTCGTCCATGTGTCTGTTTTTATGCCAATACCATGCTGTTTGGGTTACTATAGTTTTGTAGTATACTTTAAAGTCAGGTAGTGTTATGCCTCTGCCTCCAGCTTTACCTTTTTTTTTTTTTTTTTTTTTTTTTTTTTTT
>NW_007740581.1:7424-8430 GCF_000696425.1 Galeopterus variegatus | reverse complement strand
CTTTCTCTTCCCTGATTGCTCTGGCTAGTACTTCCAACACTATGTTGAATAGGAGTGGCAAAAGTGGACATCCTTGTCTCATTCTTGTTTTTAAAGGAAAAGCTTTCAACTTTTCCATTCAGAATGATATTGGCAGTGGTTTTGTCATATATGGCTTTAATTGTGTTGAGATACTTTCCTTCTGTACCCAATTTATAAAGAGTCTTTATCATGAAGGAGTGTTGAATTTTGTCAAATGCTTTTTCAGCATCTATGGAGTTGATCATGTGGTTTTTGTCTTTATTTTGTTGATGTGGTGTATCACATTTTTTTTTAACTTAAGTATGTTGCACCAAACTTGCACCCCTGGCATGAATCCCACTTGATCACAGTGTATAATTTTATGTATGTGTTGCTGTATTATGTTAGCTAGCATTTTATTGAGAATTTTTGCATCTGTATTCACTAAAGATATTGGCCTGTAGTTTTCTTTTTTTGTTGTAGCTTTGTCTTGTTTTGGTATCAAGGAGATGTTTGCCTCATAGAATGAGTTGGGAGAATGGCCTCTGTTTCAATTTTTTGGAATAGTTTGTGGAGAATTGGTATTAATTCTTCTTTAAAGTTTTGGTATAATTCTGCAGTGAAGCCTTCTGGTCCTGGGCTTTTCTTTGTTGGGAGACTGCTGATTATAGCTTCAATCGCTTTGATTGTTATTGGTCTTTTCAGATTTTCTGTCTTCTTGGCTCAGTCTTGGTAGTTTCTGTGTATCCAGAAATGTATCCATTTCCTACAGACTTTCAAACTTGTTGGTGTATAGTTGTTTATAGTAGTCTCTAATGATTCCTTATATTTCTGAGGTAGTGGTTGCAATATCTCCCATTTTATTTCTAATTTTTGTTATTTGCATCTTCTCTCTTCTTTTTTTAGTTAGCCTTGATAAAGACTTGTCAATATTATTTATCTTCCCAAAAAACCAACTTTTTGTTTCATTGATCTTTTGTATCATTTTGGGGGTTTCTATTTCATT
>NW_007740581.1:1861-5898 GCF_000696425.1 Galeopterus variegatus | reverse complement strand
TCTTTTTCCATCCTTTTACCCTTTGGCTATGTGTGTCCTTACAGGTGAGGTGAGTCTCTTGTACTGTTGGGTCTATCTTTTTAATCCAATCAGTCAGTCTGTGTCTGTTGAGTGAGAAATTTAATCCTTTTACATTAAGAATTATTATTGAAAGGAGTTGGTTTACTTTTGACATTTTATTGATTTTTGCTTGGCTGTCTTAAATATCTTTTGTTCCTTTCTTTCTGATTTACCGTTTGTCTTCTGTATTTGTTAGTTCCTTGGGATAGTAAATAAACTTCTTTTCTCTTTATTGTCAGCATTTTTATTTTACTGGTGGGTTTTGTTCTTTCTTGAGTACTCATGGTAGTGATGGTTATTTTTCAGGTACTGGATACAGTACTCCCTTGAGAATTTCTTGTAAGGCTGGTGATGTGTTAGTGAACTTTCACAGATTTTGTTTGTCTAGGAAATATAATATTTGTCTTTTATTTTGGAAGGATAGCCTTGCTGAGTAAATTATTCTTGGATGTCAATTTTTATCTTTTAGTATTTTGAATATATCATCTCATTCTCTTCTGGCTTTTAGGGTTTCTGATGAAAAGTCTGCTATTAGTCTGATAGGGGCTCCCTTGTAGGTGACTTGATGCTTCTTTCTTGCAGATTTTGAGATTCTCTCTTTGTCTTTGAGCTTTGCTAATTTGAATATAACATGTCTTGGAGAAGACCTTTTGGGGTTGAATATGCTTGGGGATCTTTGAGCCTCCTGAATCTGAAGATCTGTATCTCTCCTTACACTTGGGGAGTTTTCTGCTATTATTTTGTTGAATATATTTTCAATGCCATTTCCTTTTTTCTCCCCTTTTGGAATACCCCAGATTTGGATATTTGAACACTTACGGTTATCTGTTATCTCTCTTAGATTTTCTTCATTTTAAAAAAATTCTTTATATATATATATATAGCCCACCTATGTCATTTGGAACAGGCTGTCTTCAAGATCTGCTTGTTCTAGCCTGGTAATTAAGCTCTCTGGTGTGTTTTTTATTTCTTTGAATGAGCCCTTCAGCTCCACAAGCTCTGCTACATTCTTTTTCAGGGCATTGATTGTACATTTCTTTTTTTGGGTCCTACATACTTTTTCTCATTTCATTGTGTTATCTAACTGAGTCTTTTTGTACCTCATTTAGTTTCCTTAGAATCGTTGCTCAAAATTCCTTGTTAGTCATTTCTAGGACTTCCCGTTCCGTAGGGTTTAGTACTTGGGAGTCATTATATGACTATGGTGGTATCATATTTTCTTATTTTTTCATATTTCTAGTATCTCCCCATTGGTGCTTAGTCATCTGGAAGAGAAGTTACTCTGGGATGGGGCTAGAAGAGAAAGAGACCCTCTTGCAGGTGTGTTTTCTAATGATGGTTGAATGGGGTGTTTTAGTATTAGATACAGGTAGATGACATAGTCTCTGTGAAGATATTTTGGCCAAGTTTGGTGTTGGAGTTGTGTGAGGGTGCCTCCATGACCTATTCTCTAGGATACTTATGATTTCTTTTCTGAGGTTGGTGACACTACATGGGATACTTAGGAAGTGAGAAAGCCCTCAGATTTGGGGAGATAATGCCTTGGAATCTTGTCACTCAGATTATAGTGGGTGTTCTTGTGTGGGACTTTTGGCACTGGGTCTAGGTCACTTTGACACTCTTAGGTGCACTGGTGGTGTACTAGTGCTCCTCAATTTGGATAGGTAACTCTGAAAGGGTTTTCTCTTTTTCTTTCCTCTTTCCCTGGGCTCTGCTGGTGTCACTCCTTCTGTCTATGCTGATGAGTGGTCACAAGGAAACCTATGAAATGGCAGTGGTTGCTGTTACAGCAGCAGTTGCTGTGGCAGAGGCTGTCATGGTCCACTCCTTCCACCCTGGTGCCTGCAGCAATGGCAGGGAGTATTGCTGATGCTCTGCTGCCTGTTGCTCCCTTGGGGCCTCTGTGGTGGCAGGATGGGCTTCTCCAAGGCAGGTCTCACCAGGCCAAGTTCTCTCAGTGTCTGCTGGGTGGTAGACTTCAATTTTTTAACCTCTATTATAATAGCTACCAATGTATGTGTGCACGTGTGTGAGTGTGTGTGTGTCTGTCTGTCTGTCCGTTAAGTTCTGGGAATTGTTTTAATTTTTAATTGCTTTACATATTTCACAACAGTCCAGAGGTCATTATCAAAACTCTCATTTTACAAACAGTGAATTGGAAGTTTGTAGAGAGGTTATGCAAATAAAGGACAAAATCTGAGTGTAAGCTCCAGTGTGCCTGCTGGAGAAACTCATGATTTTCTTCTTAATTCTTTGCCTTCTGTCTAAAAAAAGAAATAATACAGCCGACCACTCAGAGTATTGCAAGTCTGTATGTGGGATCTGAACCCTCGGGCGGGAGCACCACCGCGCTTCCCAAGCGGCGCACCCATCCAGTGCACCACCGGGCCGGCCCTAAAATCACTTATTTTACAGTGACCTCATGAATCATTTTCCTTTTAGAGGTGGTCCTCTCAACATTTTCCTTCCTCTAAGGACACTGTCCATGTCCACTTCACAGCCCCTGTGTTCTGACAGCAGTCCCTCGTGGGGACCGATCTCTCCAATATCTCCCACTGTCTTATGGGGCAATCTGGTGTCCATGTGCCTGAGACCCTTCCTATGCCAACCCACACATTTCCAAGGAGCCAAAGCTATGTGGGTGAAGTTTGGGGTGCTCAAGGGAAAGGGAGCAAATATGGGTGAGGGGGACGATGCTGCCTGCCAGACCGATGTGGATTAGGATTGGAAGTGGCTCCTGAGCTCCAGGAGGATTCTCTGGTCTTTGCTCACTCTTTAGCAATGTCATGCCCTCAATTCATCAGACAACAGAGAGAGAAAGATTATTGTCATTGGTGATAAAGCAAATCTGGCCAAAACATGATTCGAATTAACTGGATATTAATTCTACATTAAATATTGAGAACATACTGATTGTTCTCCAACTGTCACTTTCAAGCATAAAAACAATAAGAAACATGACTACTTAAGCCTGCAAAACATTACAAGTGGTAGAGGAAAGAGTAGGTACAAGTTTTGTCCCAATTAAAACAATCTGTTGCTGTTTTCTGTTGTTAGCTGAGCTCTTCGATTTCCACAAGTTAAAGTGAAGCCTACGCAGCAGCAGTTTGGCTCTCAGGGCCTGTCCTCCGCACACTGCTGACAATCCTGCAGATGGTCTGGTGAATAGGGTCTGCATCACATCCTTATTTTGTGAGTTCATTCCTCCTCTTCATTCACTTATTTTCTGCCAAAGAGCTTATTTTTGGTGTTTTTCTTATTGAAGAGGATGCAAAATAAGTAAATTATTTTCTTCTTTGTAACTGCTGACTCTTTGTCTCCTCTCCCACACTGCATGGGCCTCGCCCATTAGAAGGGTGACAGACACGGCTGGGCTGGGTGGGTCCAGGGATTTGCAGTTCTAACTCATGGAGATGAAACACTATGGTCTCTGCTAGTTGGTTAACTTTCTGCCTTTTTCCTGTGTGTGTCATGATCCCATGACATTTTGATGGAATGGAAGACACACAGTGTGATGCTGGCTCTTGCATAATTCCAGAGATTCCTCTGATGATGGCAATTTGCAATTTTCTACATATAAACTCACTTTTTTTTTTTTCTCCTTTTTGTCTTTTTTCATGTCCAGCAATGGATCGCAACCCTCAGTGTCGCGCCCGTACCGGACCGGGACCGGCAACGGGATCGCAACCCTCGGTGCTGCGCCCGCACCTCGCTCAGCCAGCGAGCGGGAACCGGTCTGTATGTGGGATCCGAACCCTCGGTGGGAGCGCCGCCATGCTCTCAAGCGGCGCACTGTAGCAGTGCGCCACCGGGCCGGCCCATAAACTCACTTTTTTTTTTTTTCTCCTTTTTGTCTTTTTTCATGTCCAGCAATGGATCGCAACCCTCAGTGTCGCGCCCGTACCGGACCGGGACCGGCAACGGGATCGCAACCCTCGGTGCTGCGCCCGCACCTCGCTCAGCCAGCGAGCGGGAAC
>NW_007740581.1:0-1071 GCF_000696425.1 Galeopterus variegatus | reverse complement strand
TGTCTGCCCAGAAGCTGCTGAGAGAGGTGAAGGGTCACACGGCTTCACAGAAGCTGGAGGTGAGGTTGGCTGGGTGGAGATGGACTGTCCCTGACACCCCCTGCACACCCAAAGGAGAGGCCCAGGGGGACAGAGGTTCTGCAGGAGCGGGAATTTAGAGTGCTAAGAATTTGTGTTATCAATATGACCTAATTTGCACTCCTTGGTGGTGAAAGCTGGAATGTCCTCATTACGTGTTTTATGTAATTCTCAGAAACCCCCAGGTTGGGGATATTGTGTACTTCATTTTATAGGTGAGGAAATTGGCAACTAGAGAAAGTGATTGATTTCCCCAAAGTGATAGACCTAGTAAGTGATGGAGTTCGGATTCATATCAATATGTGAGAGTAGGATGAGGTTTTTCTCTCCCCATCAGCCCTTCACAGAGAGAAAAGCATGGGGAAAAGACACAGAAATAGCGAATAATGCCTCAAGGTAGGATGGAAAAGGCTTTTGATAATGTCAAGAGAAAGGTTACTTCACTTTATACAGTATTTATTTACTCTAAAGGATCTGGAATATCAAACTTTCTCCCTCTAGTTTCACCAAAGAGAAAATTGGAAGAAGTAGATTGTCCAACCTTTATTGGAGGCAGATAAGTATAATAATATTCCAGCAGTTGCAGTGGAGGGAGATAGAATGGAGACCAAAGAGAAGACACATCTATCTCATGTCCCCAGCAGGAACTCTCTGTGGTCCAATAGGGAGAGGACAGCTTAAGATCATTGTAAAGGCACTGTGATGATGTGACTACTCAAAAGTGTCATTTTGTCTCTGATAATTGCCAATGACCTTCCAGGTATTAAATGAGAACATTCTGGAGACTGCCACCAGGGATGTTGAACTGCTGCTCCTCAGTGTCCCCTAGAGCCCAGTGGAGCTGAGGAACATTCCACCATCAGGAACGGCACCAGCAAGCACCACTGCTTTCAGCGGGGAGGGAACTGTGGTGCACAGGGTTAAGACCTCTACTCCTGGGAGGACACTGAATTCAGAATGCATGGTTCAGGCACAGAGGGGGAGTCACAATTT
>NW_007740580.1:27928-29429 GCF_000696425.1 Galeopterus variegatus | reverse complement strand
GAGTGAAAAGACAACCAAGAGAGTGGGAGAAAATATTTGCAAAATATACATCAGACAAAGGGTTAATATCCAGAATATACAAGGAACTCAAACAACTTTACAGCAAAAAAGAAATAACACAATTAAGAAATGGGCAAACGAGCTGAATAGGCATTTCTCAAAGGAAGATATATAAATGGCCAACAGACACATGAGAAAACGTTCAACATCATTCAGCATCCAGGAAATGAAAATCAAGACCACTTTAAGATACCATCTCAGTCCAGTCAGGATCACTAATATCCAAAAGACTGAGAAGGACAAGTGCTGGAGAGGTTGTGGAGAAAAAAGGAACTCTTATACACTGTTGGTGGGCTGCAAAATGGTGCATCCTTTATTGAAATGAGATGGAGTTTCCTCAAACAATTACAGATAGAACTACCATATGACCCAGCTATTCCGCTGCTAGGAATATACCTACAGGATTGGAAATCATCACGCCAAAGGGATACCTGTATGCCAATTTTTATTGCAGCACTATTTGCAATAGCCAAGAGTTGNCAGACAAAGGATTAATATCCAGAATATACAAGGAACTCAAACAACTTTACAGCAAAAAAAAGAAATAACACAATTAAAAAATGGGCAAACGAGCTGAATAGGCATTTATCAAAGGAAGATAGATGAATGGCCAACAGACACATGAGAAAATGCTCAACATCATTCGGCATCCAGGAAATGAAAATCAAGACCACTTTAAGATACCATCTCAGTCCAGTCAGGATCACTAATATCCAAAAGACTGAGAAGGACAAGTGCTGGAGAGGTTGTGGAGAAAAAAGGAACTCTTATACACTGTTGGTGGGCTGCAAAATGGTGCATCCTTTATTGAAATGAGATGGAGTTTCCTCAAACAATTACAGATAGAACTACCATATGACCCAGCTATTCCACTGCTAGGAATATACATAGAGGATTGGAAATCATCATGCCAAAGGGATACCTGTATGCCAATTTTTATTGCAGCACTATTTGCAATAGCCAAGAGTTGGAACCAGCACAAATGTCTGTCATCAGCTGAGTGGCTAAGGAAACTGTGGTATATCTACACAATGGAATACTACTCTGCCATAAGGAAAAATGAAATACTTCCATTTGCAACATGGATGGAATTAGAGAAAATTATATTAAGTGAAATAAGTCAGACACAGAAAGAGAAATACCACATGTTCTCACTTATTTGTGGGAGCTAAAAATAAATAAATAAATAAACAAACAAACAAACAAAGGGTGGGGGGAAGAAGACACAACAATCACAAAAACTCCTTGAACTTTTTAAGACAAATGAACAGATATGATGTAGGGGGAGGTGAGTGGGGAAGAGGGGAAGAGGAAAGGGTAAGGGGTCATGATAAATTGACTATAATGTATATTAAGAAGTTAAAATAAAAAAGTAATAAATAAAAAAAATAAATGTAAGAAAAATCTCAGAAGAAAAAAATAAAAATAAATAAAAATAAAA
>NW_007740580.1:24085-27006 GCF_000696425.1 Galeopterus variegatus | reverse complement strand
TTATTCTCCAGACCAGGAAGTTACAGGAAGAGAATATAGGTGGGTTTTTTTCTAAGTATAGTTTAACAAGGTTAACAATAGAAGCTGGTAACATTCAGTAAAACAAGCAAGGAGACATTCCATAATGCAATTTGCAAGAGGTTAATTAAGTCAATCCACCAACAAAAGCTTGATCTTAGCAAACTTTCTCTTCTTACAGCAATTTCCCAGTGTCTTTACATATGAATCAGTAACTTGTCTGTCTTTGAGCCAGCAACCTTGCTGTGTTACAATTCTTTATCTTACAACAGAGACTATACCCTGGGGAAAATTTCCTATCCTTTGCAAGGTTAACATTTGAAACTGCAAGGCTTTGGAAAATCAGGCCCTGTGAAATACATTTGCTTTATGTATACTCCACAGTTCATAGTGACTTTTTTCCAACTAACATTGCCAAATTTAAAATGGCATTATTATAACATGTATATCTAGAGGTATGGGTCTAGTTTCATTCTGCTATGTGTGGATGTCCAGTTTTCCTACCTTCATTTATTGAAGAGGTAGTCTTTTCCCTCAATGTATGTTCTTGGAGTCTTTGTCAAAGACCAGTTGCCAGTAAGCATGTGGGTTTATTTCTGGGTTTTCTGTTCTGTTCCATTGGTCCAAGTGTGTTTTTATACCAGTACTGTGCTGTTTTGGTTACAGCTTTGTAATATAATTTGAAGTCAGGTAGTGTGATGATTCTTGCATTTTTCCCCCCTCAGGTCTGCTTTAGCTATCTGGATTCTTTGCTTTGGCTTTTTTTTTTTTTTCCATATGAATGTTAGTAATGCTTTTTCTATTTCTGTGAAGGGTGTCATTGGTATTTTGATAGGATTGCATTAAATCTATAGATCACTTTTGCTAGTATGGACATTTTCACAATGTTAATTCTTCCAATCCAACAGTGTCAGATGACTTTCCATCTTTTTTATCCTCTTTCATTTCATTTAACAGTGATTTGTAGCTCTTGTTGTAGAGTTCTTTGACCTCCTTGGTTACATTTATTCCTAAATATTTTTATTTTTTGGTTAACTATTGTAAATGGACTTGCTTTCTTGATTGCTTTTTCTGCTAGTTCATTGTTGGAGTATAAAAACACCACTGATATTTGTGTATTGATTTCACATCTCGCAACTACTGAAATCATTTATCAGCTCTGAGTTTTTGTCTGTCTGTTTTTATAGTCTTTAGGTTTTTCTACATATAGGATCATGTAACTTGCAAACAGGAACAGTCTGACTTCATTTTTTTCTCATCTGGCTGTCCTTCATTTCTTTCTCTTGCTTGACTGCTCTGACTAGTACTTCCAATCCTGTGTTAAACAGATGCGGTAATAGTAGACAGATTTGTCTTATTGTATTCTTAAGGGGAAAGATTTCAACTGTTCCCCATTCAGGATTATTTGGGCAGTGAGTTTGTTATATATGGCATTTTAACTGTCTTTAAATCATGTGAAATTACTGCATTTCTCTCTGTGTAACAGAGACACAAAAAAGGATTACTCAAAGCAACACGAGTGCAATAAGAAGCCCAAAGGGACAGCACCTCAGCAACTCCTCTGTTACAAAGAGAAAACTGAGTACAGTCCCGATTCAAAGTTACCTTCTGTTTTTTACTGTATAGATAAGGAATTTTTCACAAAAAAAATCAGTTGATTCAATCATATCAAAAGGACACAAAGACATGGGCAGTGTGACAAAAGTTATCTATGGCTAAGTATAGCTTAAACAATGGAAACTAGTAACATCAGTAAAATTAACAACATGACAGTACAATTTGTGAAAAGCTAAGTTGGTCAAAATGCAATCATTATCTAAAATATAACCTCTCTTCAAATGATTTGAGCAAAAGTTACATTCTTATGATTAACCCTAAGTATAATTGTCTCTAAAGTTTCCACCAAAAAACAACTTGCCCTTAGAAAATATTTTTTCACATTTTTTCCTTCAGCAGTTCTTTAGAATCTCTTAACAAGATTGGTATGCTAAACACCCATTAGCTCTAAAATCATTAAAGTATACAATCTCATACCTCAGCACTGATTAGAGTTGATCAAATGGGCTATTGCCGCAGTTATCTGTGGGCTATTGTCCCCTTGCCAGAGACTTTTGCCTCATACATGCATTACCTAAAAACCCTATTCTAAAAATCAAATGAGAATCAAGATTTCTAACCCTCTACATGAAATGATAAAATGTTATAGACTGGCAATACACTAATAATACAATTTCTTAGGTTCATAATTCAAAGAAAGTTAGATTGTGTATATGGTCTTCTATTACAAAACATCAATCTGGTAAGGATTATGATTTTGCTTACCTTGAGAACAGAATCAAGATATTCAAAGTTATAATGGAAAAATAAAAATGTAATAATTAAATATTTCGAGATAGGTGACATATTTGATTATTGCAACTAACTTAAAAATAAGTACTACATATACTCCAAAAATATGTTTACACTGTTTTTATCTATTTTTCATTTCAGAGATATTTACATTTATTTGAAAATAGGCATATAGTCAGGGTCCAGTATACTTCTAAGTTACTTATGTCCTAAACATTGTTAAAGCATGCTCATGATCTAACTTACTTATGTCCTAAACATTGTTAAAGCATGCTCATGAGCTATCTTTAAAAAGCATTTTTGGAGAATTTCAATAAAACCTACTCTCAATTGATAAAATTTTAAAAATAGTGGGAAAATGATAAAAATAATTAGCAGGCAATGAGGTACTTCACAAAAATACATACTACTACATAATATACACTTGGTACTTTAGACCTATGAATTTTAGATATCAACTTCTGAAAAAAATAGTATGGAATAAGTAGTGATGATAACTTTTTTTGAGAACCCAACTATTATTGGTTCTAAAACCAGAGAGTCAAAAAATCCTC
>NW_007740580.1:19042-24022 GCF_000696425.1 Galeopterus variegatus | reverse complement strand
GGCAGCAGAGGAAAGAATAATCCAGAAAGCAGAATGTCTGCTTGGCTAAGTTAGTAATGAACTGTGCATATTCAAGAAAGAGAAATCAAAATACAGCGTTGATGGGAAAGTGGTTTAAGAAGATGTCAGATAGGTGGTTTGTGGCCAGATCCTTTAAGACTTTATAAGAAATGTTAATAAATGTTTATTTTATTCTGTGTCATTGTAGAATCTTTCCAAGGACAGCAGGCTAACCAGGGACTCTAAAGGTAATCAATAACACAAATTTACAATAAAATACTAAGTTTGAAATAAATAATGTCTAAGACTATTGCAACATAAACTTATTTGTTTAGTAAATTGGGGCATGCATGTACAGTAATATTGGCACTCTCAAGATACCCATTCACCCATTATAACTTTACATAATAAATAATTTTCAAGTTGATATATTTTGCATGAACATGGTGGTATACAAACATATAGCAATGAGCCAGGCACAGAAAGAGAAATAATGCATGTTGTCACTTATTTTGGGGAGCTAATAAAAATAAATAAGTAAATATACAAACGAACAGGGGAGAAAAAAGAAGACACAACAATCATAACAATTCCTCGACCTTGTTAAGACATGTGAACAGATATGATGTTGATGGGAGGAGGGGGAAGAGGAAGGGAAGAAATGGAGGAATTGGTAAAGGGACACAAAAATCAACTANAAAAAAGAAATTTTACAGTGCAGTGAATTATATGTTCGACCACATCCTTAGAGTAAATAAGCTTCATGGAGTATTTCTTATAGTATTTCTCAATTTAAACCAATGGCAAAGAGCCAATGTATGGTTCAGTTAACGCAATTCTAAATAGCATCAATTTTGACCATGGAGCTCCCTGAGGGATTCGCTTAGCTTGAGGGTACATTATAGATATTCAGAGCAATTGATGGATTAAATAGTCTTCTATTAAGATTTTATGAACATCATTTTCTTAATTGAAATTTTATAAAATAGTAATTCAAGGATTTTTTTGTTACATATCTTCTATGTGCCTAGAAACCATTTTAAATGCTAGAAGAAGTAGTGAAATTGAAGGACAAGTCTCTGCTTTCAAACAGCTCATAATGAAATGGAATTATGAACTAGTGGTCAAATAAGAAAACAGAAAAGTAGTAGGAAATGATCAGTACTATGCAGTGAATTTAAAAAGGGATAAGTTATTCATAGTTATCTGCAGGTCGTTTTCGACTTAGGGATCAGAGAGGGTGTCTCTGAGGATGTGACATGTGTTCACGAGAAACTTGAATAACAAGAAAGATCTAATAATATCTTGAATCTTCTGTCACCCCGGAGAGGCAGCCTATGTGCAGGGGTGGAATTTATGGAACTGAGCACCCTTACAAAGTGCAAATGATCATGGCACCCGATTTTTTCATAATTTATTACTGACTTTGTTTTTCTGTGGGGGATTATGTCACAAACAAGCAGTGCATACGTTTGTAAAATAGAGTCATAGAATCACAGCATTTGGGGCTAGAAGGAAGCATACAGATATCTAGTCCAACTCCTTTTTGGAGGATATTAAGACCCAGCAAGGGGAAGAGACTCACCCAAAGTGCTACCCTGACCTGGTGGCAGAGGTGGGAGGAAACCTAGGTCTCCTGACTCCCAGCCCCATGCTTTTTGGCCACAACACACGATTAATAAATTAATGACATCCCAGATTGGTTACATCCTGTATAGGAGGGCATCAAGAAATGCTCACAAATGAATCTGATTCCAATATCATTTCACCGTATGTTCCTTCCAAAGTAAGCTCTACTGATTTCTCAGGACTGGTCGACAGCCAAGAAATATTTATTGGATGCTGACTAAGAGCTCAGCACCATCCTAAGCTCTCTGGGGCCATAGAAACAAGTTTAGAACTCAGCCCTTGCCCACAAGGAGTTAACTATTTAGTGTTTAGCTGGGAAGATGCAGTATGTATGCATATTACTTAGCACAGCACCTACCTTAAAGAAAGCTCTTCAGGAAATGTTAGCTCTTATTGTTATACACACACACATATAATAAGACTGACAATGTCATGGGTTATGCCCTGTACGTTTTCATGTGAGCTGCACTGACCAGAAGGTTCAGATTTGGGAAGAGGGAGCCTTGGGCAAGACTTGGGAGGCTTTACAAAGGAACAGACCTGGAATTGGACCTTGAAGGGCAAAAAGCAGATTCAGATCAGGGGTGGGGAGATGGGAAAAAAACCGGCGCTCTGAGGCTGAACGATTCTGCCCTCCTTAGATCCTAAATGTTTGCAGATTTTTACCTCAACTCAAGTTCTAGCTTACGAGACTCAGCACCACTGCTGGGATCATTATCATGATCATCACGAGGAAGCATTTATTTAGAACCAGTGTGTTCAAACTGGATGCGCTACAAAATTAGGCAACCACACCATGCCCACTAATAGCTTAACATCTCCAATAAATATTGATGCCAGTGAACATAAATGCATAGATAGAGACAGACTCAAAGAAGGCAGGCAGACGAAACACCGTTGTACAAATGTCCCAGCTCGGGCTGGTATTTTTGTTATGTCTGCACACAATGCGAAAATGTTACATGAGCTTGTTAAGATAAGTGAACAGATATGATGTTGATGGAAGGAGGGGGAAGAGGAAGGGAAGAAATGGAGGAATTGGTAAAGGGACACAAAAATCAACTACATTATATATTGATAAATTTAAATTTTAAAAAACATTTTAAAAAACATATAGCGGGCAGTTTTTACTTGATAATGTTTAGTCTAGTAAAGATGACAAGAAAAGACATAGTATAACTTGACAGAAAGTTGGAAAGATTTACTATATAATTTCACAGGAGATGGTATTATTTTGCATTTGGAGGATATCAGTGGAAGGCATGCAAAAATCTCTTAACAAGTAGTCAGGTAGGCATAAATCTTATCTTCGATTTATAAAATAAATTGGCTTAAAAAGTAAAAAAATAAACAAACAAAAAAACCCTTAATTAGAAAGTGTTAAATAGCAAACTGGCAAAACAAATGAAAAACAATCTATAGAAACTATATGATGTGAAATGAAATAGTAAGACAAAAGAAAGAAAGAGATTACAAAAAGATTAAAGAGAAAACGATATAGGAGTCAGGCACAGAGACTCAATATGCATATAACAGGAGTGGCTGTCAAGCAAAGCTAAAATAGTAGAACAGAAAAATATTTGAAATTACAGTTTACAATACATTTCCTTTTTAAAGGTTTGAGTATACATGTTGAGGGAGCATGTCATATGTCAGTGGCAGGAAAGAAATGTCTCTCAGTTAAAAGTAGACAAGAGATCTAACAAACAAATGTAATATGCATTTTTTTGTTAAGATCTTAAGTCAAAAGAATAGCCTAATAAGGAATTTTTGATATAGTAAAAGAAATTTGAAATTAAAAAGAAATTTAAATATAAACTAGTAATAAGAAGGAACCAAATTATTATTAACTTTATTAAGTATGTTAATATTATTGTAGCTTTGTAAAAAATCCATAGTAGATACAGTTGAACTTGTGGTTTTAATGAAACGTATGATGGAATTACAACTACACACTGATATGTGTGTGTATCAGAGAGAAGAAGAGCGGAGGGAGAGGGAGAGACTGGGTGCAGAAAATGACAGGTGAAAAAATAGCATTGGAGTATAAAAAAAATGTTGATGTTTGACATAGTTTCCATGGGGTGTGTGCTAAATATTACTAGAAAAATATCAAAGAATCACTAGGCATGCAGATCAAGTCTCTTGTGATTTAAAATGCTAGCTTGCATTCTGTCCAAACATTAAGAATGGATAAAGTTCTCTGTGATGAGGAGATTACAGAATGAGGGTTGTTGGGTCATCCAACCATTGATTTTGCAAGACTAATGTAAAAAATGAGAAAGTGTGCTATGGAAGTTGAAAGCATTGAGAAGAGAGCGGTTGAAATAATGGGTACTGTAGTCTAGAGATCAAATACAAGGCATGATAAATACAGTGGTAATGGAAATAAAGGTAACGTGATTGGTGTGGGAAATAGGTTTCATCTCTGATTCTTACCTAAAATGAGCAAGGGAGAAAGAATTAGATGTTGTGAAAAATACAGAGATTTTAAAATATTTAATGTGACTTCAGTTTTAACAGCCAGATTACAGATATCAGTACCTCCTCTCCTCTCAAAATAAATAACTAAACAAACACTAAAGAATGAGAAGTAAACAAAAATTTTAAAAAAGCCTATCCTCAATTAAACTAGTAGAGAGCAGTTATCTCAAAATGCAATATGTAAGTGCTTCCAAATAAAGAGTCCAATAGTCTATGAGAAGATGCCCATAAGGAATACCTTGCTTTGTCAAATAAAAGCATTAAATCATAGTGTTTAAAGTAGTTCATGTAACCTGACAGACAAAAGGACACATACAGAATAGTGGTGGGGAAATCCTTATTTCTGTTTTTATTCTATTTTTTGTTTTGTTTACAGACAGCATGAAGGAGAAAGAAAGGTTGAAATAAATAAGACACGCCAGAGGTCACATCCAGAAGCCTTTATCTTCTGAACAGCTTTACTGGTATGATCTTTGTTTGCTGAGGAGATAAAAAGGCTATAAAATTATCCTCTCAACACTGCTTTTCAGCACCATTTGTGAAGTCCTAGATAATGCAATAGGAAAAGGAAATAAAAGCTATACAGATTTAAAAGAACCTGTGTCTCTGTTCACAGGTGACATGATCCCCTGTGTAAAAACTTTGAAAGAATTGACAAAAAAAGTTGTGAGAACTAATAAGCAATTATAGCAGGGTTTCAGAAAACAGGGTTAATAAAAAAATCAATTAATTTCCTATATTCCAGCAATGAACAATTGGAATTTGAAATTAAAAACACAATACCATTTAGATTACCCCCACCAAAATAAAATACTTAGATATAAATCTAACAAATATGTACAAAATCTAAAATACTTAGATATAAAT
>NW_007740580.1:16797-18249 GCF_000696425.1 Galeopterus variegatus | reverse complement strand
ACAAATATGTACAAAATCTAAAATACTTAGATATAAATCTAACAAATATGTACAAAATCTACCTAAGGGAAAATACAAAATATCTGATGAAAGAAATCAAAGAACTAAAAAAATGGAGATATATTCCATGCCCATGAAGAGAAAGACTCAGTATTGTCAAGTTGTCAGTTCTTCTCAAATTGATGTATAGATTCAAAAAATCCCAAACAAAATTCCAGCAATTTATTTTGTGAATGTGTACAAACTCATTCTATATTTTATGTGGAGAAGCAAAAGACCCAGAACAGACAACACGATATTGAAAGAAAAGAACCAATTGGTTGACTGATACTACCAATCTTCAAGACAGACTATAAAGCTACACTAATTAAGAGAGTTTTGTGTTAGTGAAAGAATAAACAAATAGATCAATGGAACACAATAGAATCCCAGAAATAGACCCACATAAATTTAGCCAATTGATCTTTGACAAATAAGAAAAGGCAACAAAAAGGAGCAAAAAAACCTTTTCAGCTAATGGTGCTGGAACAATGGAATATCTATATAAAATAAAATAAAAAAGATATTTGTACCATACCATCCAGCCATCATCCTCCTTGATATTTACCCAAAGGTGTTGAAAATTTATGTTTACACAAAAACATACATATGAATATTGATAGCATCTTTATTCATTAGTGCTAGATGTTGAAAGCAACCAAAATGTTCTTCAGTAGGTGAATGGATAAGCTGTGATACATCCAGGCAAAGGAGTATTATTCAACACTAACAAAATGAGCCATCAAGCCATGAAAAGACCTGGAGAAAACTGAAAAATGTATTACTCAGTAAAAGAAGCCAATCTAAAAAGGCTACATACTGTATGATTCCAACTATATGACATTCTGGAATAGGAAAAGCTATGGAGGTAGTAAAAAGATCAGTGGTTCTAGGAGTTGGGGAGAGAGATGAATAGGTGGAGTATAGAGGACATTTAGGGCAGTGAAACTACTCTGTATGATACTGCAATAGTGAATATCACTATACCTTTGTCCAAAAATCACAGAATGTACATCACCAAGAGTGAACCCTAACATAAACTATAGACTCTGGGTGATAATGATATAGGTTTGTTAGTTGTCAATATAGATTTATTGTTGTAACAAATATACCACACTGGGGGGAGATGTTAAGGGAAGAGTCTATGCATATATGAGGGCAGGTGGCACATAGGAAATATTGTATTTTCTACTCAGTTTTACTATGAACCAAAAACTGTTTTAAAAAATAAATCTTGTTTTTAAAAAAGCTAAAAAGAACTATTTCACATGCTGCAACATAAGGACAATTTATAGCACAGAAACATGACCCTTGATGTTCCCCTAAATCAACATCCTACAAAGATCTGATCTGCAAAGAGTTTATCTCTTTCAAATGATAAATAATAATATTCATAATCATTATTTATAAAAA
>NW_007740580.1:13334-15143 GCF_000696425.1 Galeopterus variegatus | reverse complement strand
AAAAAAAAAAATATGTGAAGCAATGTTTCATGACACCACACATAAGACGACAAAGGACAGTGATTCTGAGACGCAGGAAAGAAATCAGATAAGCCCTGTGATTGCTTCACTTTACTGCTTTGTGAAGGTTTCCAGGCCCTGTAGCGGGGCTGATGAAGCCAGGCAGATCCTGGTGGACTCCCGGGGTAGAACAGAGTGATATGAGAGTTTAGAGGGCAAGACAGCTATTTACAAAACAGAGTACCAGAAAGGAGAAAGCTGCACAGTGAGAAAGAAATACAGAAGTATGCAAAGGATCCCTTTTAAGCATTCATCTGAGAATGCTTAGCATGTGCTGTTAGGAAACTACTTAATGACAGAAAAAGAATTATCCAAATGCCAGTGTCTGACACTTGGGAGCTTGACTGGAAAACTTGAGTAGAGTATACAGAAAACTTTAGAGTAGAGTATACAGAAAGGTCTTGTCTCAATAATGGGAAATTATAAGCCTTAGAAATTTTAAAGAAAATGCTTTAGGCAGAAAAGAAAGAATATAGATGGAAATCTGGATCTGCACAAAAAAATTNAACCAAAAACTGTTTTAAAAAATAAATCTTGTTTTTAAAAAAGCTAAAAAGAACTATTTCATATGCTGCAACATAAGGACAATTTATAGCACAGAAACATGACCCTTGATGTTCCCCTAAATCAACATCCTACAAAGATCTGATCCGCAAAGAGTTTATCTCTTTCAAATGATAAATAATAATATTCATAATCATTATTTATAAAAATTATATTTGTTTATATTAAATTATTATGTATAATAAGAATTATTAATTGATGTAAAAGTATATGTGCACTGCCTGGTTCTACTGAGACATCTTGGGAGCAGTGACCAGACATTTAGATATAGATTTATGCATATCATTTTTCACCAAAAAGAAACAACTTCCCATAGAGAAATGGTTGATGTGAGAGATATGAATGGAAAGTTCAATATTAGCTTGGAAAATATTGGGTCAGAAAGTATTGGAAGTGCTCAGAAGTGATGGGTACCTGTCAAAACACAAAAATATGTCAGAAATAGATGAAGGAATATTTTTTATCTAATTTTATGGATTAGGAATAACCCTAATACCAAATTTATACAAGTAATATTTTTTTCAAGTAGGAAAACAGTAAACAATATTCCTCATGAACATAGATACACAAAACTTTAACAAAATTTTTGTAAATTGGGTCCAAGATTATGTAAAACTAATATTATATCCTGACTAAGTGGGTTTATTACAGCAATATTAGATCACTTTAACACTTAAAAATTCAATTGATATAATTTACCATGTTGGTAGGGAAATTAGAAATATATATATAATCATTTCAGTAGATGAAGAAAAATATTTAACATAATTGGTCAATACACAAAGGTCAATATATAAAAATGTACCAGGAATTGGATAATAAAAATTGAAAGAAAGTCCATTTCCAATAGCATAAACAAAAGACCTTCAGAATGAATGTAACAAAAGTCTACAATATCTATCTACTGAAACTATAAACACTGGTGAAGAAAATTAAAGAAAAACAGAATAAGGGAAGTACCATACTTGTACCATGGATTGGAAGAGCCTTAATTGAATTATCTACAAATTTATCTACAGGTTAAAAGCAATCCGATTTAAAATCCTAGAATATGGACTTTTTACTTCCAACTCTGATGAAATAACAGAGACAAAATTTGCCCTTCTACATGGGAAAAAAAAAAATATGTGAAGCAATGTTTCATGACACCACACATAAGACGACAAAGGACAGTGATTCTGAGAC
>NW_007740580.1:11309-12527 GCF_000696425.1 Galeopterus variegatus | reverse complement strand
AAAATGCTTTAGGCAGAAAAGAAAGAATATAGATGGAAATCTGGATCTGCACAAAAAAATTAAAAACAAAAACAAAAACACAGAGAATAGTAACTATATAGGTTAACACTCACATTTAAAAAAAATCATTTATCTCTTAAAAGACAATTGAATATTTTTTTAAAAATGATAAAATTGAGATGTTTATAACATATTTCTGTTCTTTGCTTACTTGTGCCTGATCCCATATGCACCATGTCCACTTTATGAGAGATTGTCTCAGGGACCACCCAACATTACTATTTAGTAGGTATGACAAGACCCAGATCACTGTGGGTAGTTCTGGTGGCAAGGTTACTTGATGTCCCATGTCTAGGTTCTTCATCTCTGCTAGAGCTCAAAAGTACACAAGCAGCTGTTTTTCCAATGGTGTACAATTAGCAGTTGCAGGCAGCACTCCCCAGCTTCAAAGTCCTAGATAATGTTAAAATTCTCTTATTAATTATTGACATAATATCACAATTTTTTTGACCATTTTGCTTGGCCCTGCAGCCTAGGCATGTGTAAGAAAACTTTCCTCCTCTAGACTCCAATCAAAGCTACCAGAGTTTCTTGTTAATCAGTAAGTGGATTTACCAGTATAGAGCATACTGTCTTCAGAACCCACAGAGGCATTTTGCCTCGCTCTAGTGATGAGGTGTGCATAATGCAGTAATTTGTGCATTACAAGGGTTGCCCCAGTATGTCTATATTTAATAGACCATTTCCCAAAACATTTACTGATGCGGTGGGCACCTGAAATTTCTGGTTATTATCTCCCATCCTATGGAGCATATGTGTGTTATCATAGTTTCCAACGTACTTGACATTTTTTGTTAATCCAGTCCAATTAACGTGATGGAATCATTATGGTGGACAATATAATAACATATTATGATGTTCTCTGTAATATTCAGATGCTTCACATCCCTCTAGAATACATTATGACACAGGATGAGGGGAGCCAAATAAAAGCCTTATGTAATCTAAATGCATACTGTTGTCCAAACCATGATATGAACTATTTATGGTCCTTGTTCCTAATAGAGAGGGAGAAGAATACATTTGCCCATAAAAGGACACACAAAAGACTGAGCTCATGTTAATCTAGCAAAGAAATCACATATAGTAAACAGCTGCAATGAGGTCTTCTACTTAATTGAATTTCCAGTAGTCTACTGTCTATTGCTGTATTACAAG
>NW_007740580.1:6519-9486 GCF_000696425.1 Galeopterus variegatus | reverse complement strand
ATCCTATATAGGGATGGCCGGTTCGCTCACTGGCTGAGCGTGGTGCTAACAACACCAAGCCCAAGGGTTAAGATCCCCTTACCAGTCATCTTTAAAAAACAAACAAACAAAAAAAAAAAAAAACAAAGGTCCATCTTCTGCTGATGCTTCAGGCTATAGGGGCTGTAGGTCCTGCCTGTCTGGGAATAGAAATCTCTGGATACCTAATCTAGGAGCCCTAGCTCAGTCTGAGATGGTTGGGTTGGAATAGGTAGAAGTTGGAGTCTGGAAGAGACAAACTTAACAAGTAAGGTCAAAATAAAAGTATAAGCAAAATTATAACTAAAGGTACCAGCAGAGGTAGGAACCAGGTCATACTAGGTAATGCATCCTTTACAGCAGTCCGTATGACATTGGCAGTGTTGCTCTGTCCAAATGTATGTAACCATGTAGTCTTAGGTATATCTATCTTTTGCATGTCCTGTTCTGCTTGTCTAGTGACATTTATGTAGATATAGCAAGTTTTATTAATGACAGCATAAACTCCCCCCTGTTGAGCTAGAAGATGATCTAGGGCCAGATGATTGTCTAGAACAATGCAAGCTAGGGAGTCAAGGGATGCTTGAAGTTTTTGTATAGCATCATCAGTTGTCTGGGATAACTCCAGCTATGGTGTTAGTTAAATTCCGTAAGGTGACTTCATGACATGGGAATCCTCCCCAAGGAATAGCTGATCCAATGGCTGCTCTAATACCTGCTAATAATAAGCCAACAGCTCATTTTCCCTTGTGCACCATATTATTAATAAGTATATCATTAGGAGCCATGGATAGGTTCTTGTTTTAAGGAGTGAGGAAAACTTGCCTTCTGAGATATGAAATTTGGGGACCGATTTACTCATGGCCAATTTAGGGGTCTGTACACAAGAAGACTTATACCAATAGAGCACAGACCCTTCTGGGAGAAGTTGTGTTTAATTCTTTGATTATCTGTGATATCCAACTAAGGAGATTAGAAGTGTTACAATTTGGAGAAAGTAGCCCTCCTCATTGGAATATGGTGCTTACTCCTCAAAATTTTGTTAGATGCTGCCTTGGGGTTGTCAAAACCTACTTTTCAGGTACCTGGGGCAGGTTATACCCTTCCCACATACTACATTTATCTTTTGTACCTGGGCTTCCCCTAATAGAGTTGTTTATAAAGGGGCACCAATGGGTGTTGTTTAGGGTACAAGGATTTGAGAAAGACATGGGTATACTGTTGGGGCAGTCCAGATCACAGATCTTGCACAAGGTCAGCAGGCTGTATTCACAGTGGTACAGTTTAACCTTTGCATTCCCTTGCTAGATGTGGTATTGCACAGGGGTGTCAGGTTCACACATATCATAGGTTTTGTGCTATCTAGAGGGACTCCTGTCCCCTCTAGCCAGCATAGGGAATCATTGCTGCCCCAAGCCCTGGTGATCCTTGGGCAGGAAGAGAATTAACTATCAATCACTTCCATTTTCATTGCCCTCACAAGTGGAGCCCAGAGCAAATGTGCCCAGGCTTGGAAGTACATTCAGTCTGCACCCCTCGCTGAATATGAATAGCAGCCTATTAGCATATCCAGAGTGTGAGAACCCCCAAATCAAGCCTCCCTCATTTATAGAGAATAAAATGCTATTTATTCTCTAGTTGCCAGACCTCTTCCTGTGCCCAAACTGTCATCTGAGGAGCAGTGTGAGAGTGAGAAATACACAAGAGTATGTGACTCACTCCTCTAGACCTTTAGGGCTAGCAGGATGACGTGGAGGAGCATCTATTGCATTCAAGAGAGAACTCGAGGCAGGAGAGCTAATGCACCCCTCAGAGATGGAGCCTGGATCACTTGCAGAAGTTGGAATTGGCGGTACGGACAGTCAAGTAGTAGACTGAGTAGGAACTGGCTGCGGTACTGGGGGCTAATGGTAATAGAAAATGGGAAATATAAAGGAGGAGGAAGAGGGACATGGGCCATGAGGACTTCACGCAAGGTCTCAAGTGCAAAGCCTCACTGAGACTCTGTCTGCTATCATCTTTGTTGTTATCTCAAGGTATTGCTAGAGGGGTGGAATCAGCATAGCATTATTTTTGTCTTCCTTGGTTTCCCAGGGTCTGTACGTTTGCAGCTTCAGGCTGGCTGAAACACAACTTTACGTTCATGTAAATAATGTCATCTTGCTCCATAATCGAGGTTCAAATGTCAGATAACTATGGGAAAAGAGGGAACTCAGGAATGCATGCTAAGGGGAAAACAAGCAAAACAAAACAAAACCGTGTCCTTTTTAAAATTTGCCTACCGATCATGTGGCTTTAGGTCCCAACGTGGCTTCAGTCCTGGTTACTCCAGCAACTTCCCCACTGTCAATAGTTCCCTTCACTTCTGTGGCACAGGACCCATGACTCATCTTACTGCTTCAAGCTAAGTCAGGGCAATGAAAGGGTTAAATGTGGAATGGAACTATTTGACATGATGGAGTACATACTTTTTGATACCTGGCCGGAGGGAACCAAGGGCATTTATTTACCTATTGTCTTAACAGTTGATTAACAACACATGGCCTACTTACAGTTAACAAGCTGTACATTCATTGCTATATCAACAATTTTAAGAACTTACACCAATCCTCTGTTTAGGAACAGGATGTCTCATCAAAGATCTACCACCACCCTTCAAAGATGTGAATACTTTTAGAGAACTGCTCATGTAGTTGTGTTAGCGGCTGATCAAAACATTCCTCACAAAGGCATTGAAGATCTATATTCTGATTGCAAGGGTCTTGCTTTCTTTTATACTGATCCTTGGTGCTAGGAAGACTCATTGCCAGGTAGGCTAATCCCACATCAGAGATGGGGTGAGAGAATACAGCAGTTATGCCAGATTAGGGTAACATGCAGTGGAGTCGGGAAATTAGAAGAGACAAGCTATTTTATAACCAATATTTTAAATTGTATCCTGATAGAGAG
>NW_007740580.1:692-5334 GCF_000696425.1 Galeopterus variegatus | reverse complement strand
GCCGGACACGGAAAAAGACAAAAAGACAAAAAAAAAAAAAAAAGAAAAAAGAAAGACCTAGAAACAAATTCCTGTTAGTTATAGCCAACTTAATCACACACACAGAAATTCTTTCCATAGATTCACCTTTCACAAACCATTATTATGACTTATTTAGATTGCCTGTTTTGTTTCATACTTCCTCTTTCCTGAATAACCAGGCATTTTACTCTAGGACAAAAATTAACTATATAGGAAGCTTTCTCACTCAAAAGTATCTTCTTTTTAACCTTCCTAATCACCACTTTATCTTCATATCCATAGCATTCTTCACACCTCCTCTCTTCTCCAACATAATTATTCTTTTCTATCAATACTAAGTTAACTTCAATTATCTAAGAATTGCATAATCAAAGATCATTTTGCTTTAGGGTGGGTTCACAACTTTAACCTTAAAAACCTCTAGCAGAGACAAATATAAAATATAATCCTGACCAATAAGCAGTCAAAGATACATGTTAATAATTCTGGTAACATTTCTCATAGCAGATTAATTTTAAACATTTCACCATTTTTTTTAAACAGGCTTCTGCTTTAGCCTTGCAGAACTCTGTGCACAGATAGACACACTTCATCCAGAGAATTAGCCAACTGCAACTTTCTGGATCAGTTGCTGTTTCTCAAGTTTGCCCAGAGAAAATCAGAGAGGGAAATTTTTTTTTCCTCTTTTATCATCAGGACTTTAATGACCAAAAGGCACAAACTTAACTTACTCAAACCCAAACAGACAGAGCTTCCTCAAACAAACAAAATGCTTGCATTTTACATATTTGCATCATTTCTTATACCCAAATGGTAGTTTTTAATAAATAAACAACATAAAAAGAGTGCTACAGAAGAGAGAAGATGCTTGAAAAGAGATACGACAGAAAAAGTGAGGAAGGGTGCAAAGCTCATGAGGTTCAGATTAGCTAGAAGTTCAAACATACAGTGAGGGAACATAAAAGGGGGAGGGTCACCCCACATGTCTCCACCAATTTGTCTGCTGTTGTTACTCTTTCTAAACAATTAGGTTATGTCTTAGCTACTGCGTTTTATTGCAGCCTATAAGTTGATACTGTTTGTCACTGCAAAAAACACTCCATGTTGCTAAATAAGCTCTGCAGTTTCTCACTAAGCCCTGCCAGAAACTGGTCTGTTCTTCCTTTGTCTGCAAGATTGTGTAATGGACCAACCAATTTTGTGCAGAAAAAAACCCTTAAGAATTAGGATTAAAATGTAAAAGGTTTTTAACAATTCCTCTTGGCTCTATTGGCAAAAAGATTCTTGAGCAACAGTTGAGCAGAATTGAGGTAAAGAAAGAAAAAAAAAGAGTTAATTCAAAGTATAGTACTCTTTTGACATTTCCTCAGTCTGTTGCTTACTCTTCATTTGCTTTTTGCAAAGATTCTTTTAAGGAGGTAATTTGTATTAGTTTAGTCTCTTATGTGCATCCAGGTACTAATTAAGACAAGATGGTGGCTGTGGGAGGAGTCTAAGAGGAAGGGGAGCCAGGAGAGGAGACAAGATGGTGGAGGGTTAGGAAATGAGTCAGCAAGACATGATGGTGCCTCTGACTAAATGATAGGGAATTGACACTTATTAAAAACCTCCAAAATCCCAGCCATAAGTCTGACCTACAAAAGATAGCTGGCACCCACAAGTGGGCCTATTACCAGAGAAGAAAATGCAAGAAATCTAAAGAAGGGGAGGGGTCGGGTGCTGAAATAAAATCCTGGCTTCCTCAGAGCATGCAGCCTAATCTTTTATATTCGATCAATGCCTGTCCTAATGCCCTAATGTGTTCAGAGTTGGTGCAATTTGAGATCCACTGAAAGAATGATCAGTTCTGCCATGGCTCATGTGGCTTTCTGAGGTCCCAGCATCCTAGGGCCAAGCTTTCTACCAAAACCTAGGACTCTAACCCAGAACCCAGGACTCTAACCTGGAACCATGGACACTTACCCAGTCTGGACAAGGACCTGATGCAATCAGGGATGGCATCTTCACTGACAGGATGGCTATTTCCCTCATGGACTCTGGACCCTTCCCCCCAAAAATGAGAAAGTCACTTCTGCATGAGATGGTCCCTAATCAGGCAGTGCAGCTGGAACCCTAGTGGCTCAATGCGGTCCTTGTACACGTGGCTGGGAAAAATATCTTGGCTACTATGGGGTGTTCTCCTGGCTGGCTTGGCAAAGATTAAATATCAGAGGAGAGGGTATGGAGAGGTTGGATATCTGACCTCAACCCACCTCATCCTCTACCAGGTTCTTGACTCCACCACAGGAAAGGATTCCAGAGCAGAAAGCACAAACAAACAAACAAAAAACATTTAATGTAAAGAACAAGATGTGCACACTTCACAGGGAAAGTGCAAACTGCCTCCAGAGTGAGTCGCAGTCTGCTAAAGGCAGTTACACACAAAAAAGTAAGATGTACACACCTCATAGGTGAAGTGTGGACTCCAGAGAAAATAAGCAACAGCCCTGCCTTCTTCCTGGATTCTGCCTTTATAGTTTGGCTATCTATACATATTCATGTTTTCTAATGAGTATTCAACTAAGGGGGTGGTTCCAGTTATGTAACAGGTTATGTAACATAGCCTTGTACGTGCTCAGTTGGTGTCTTTGGAGCATGCTCATTGGTCAAATTCCACCAGATACACTTAAAACATGCTAGGTGTTCTCTAGAACCTCCAGTGGAAAGTCATAAGATAAACTCTGTTGGTCTGAGCATGGTCGGCCACTAGAATTACATAAATCTTCCTCTTGTGGTCTCAATCTCCATGTGTTGATGCGGGCTGAGCGGGATGATGAGTGTCGCAGGCCCGATCCCCTCTGCGCTTTGGCCCCGGGGACAAAGAAAGAACACCGAGTCAGGAGAGCGGTCAAAGCCGGAACTCTGTTTATTACAGCAAGCAGGGGTTTTTGTAAGGTACCAGAGGTGGGGGAGCTCTTATCCGATAGGGTGTTGACACACTGCTAGGAGAAAGCAGGCATGCTGCAAAGGGTCTGGAATGTCTTGAGGAGAGACAAAGACTGCCACCCAGAATGTTTATGGTTAAACAGTTTCTAGAGAAGGATAAAAGGTCACTTGCAAATTAACTTGCATAGCCAGGAGCAATCAGTTTCTGGCATAAAGATTTCGAGGCAGTTATCATGTAAAGCACGGCCATCTGAGCAGATTGTCACATAGGAGTGGTCTCACAAGAAGGGATGTGGGGCTTCAGGCCCCCAACAAAACTCCTTTCTACTGAGCATGGTCGGCCACTAGAATTACATAAGTCTTCCTCTTGTGGTCTCAATCTCCATGTGTTGATGCTGAAAGTAGGTGCAACAAGCAACAGCAGCTCAGGACACAGAGGAGAAGTTTGAGTCCTAAGGGAGTGGTTTGAGACCCAGGGGAGTGGCCTAATACCTGATGCCAGGGAAAATTGAGCACCTCCTATCTCATGACCGCTAGATCTGGTGGACCATCTTTGAATCACACTTGGGTTAGGAAATAATTTTACCTTGTCTATCTAAAAGGGGAGCCATCAGTATGCTTCAGCCTGCAGGTATCAATATGAATTCATACTCTTTATCAACAGGTCCTCAACATGTTGCAATATTTAATTTTCTCAAAGCAGATCAGTAAATGACCATAGGTCCTTTTGGAAGATTATGTAGCTCAATATTGCATATATTTGCTGCAGAAATCCAGCATTGTTCCTTATGGAGACCTACCTTCTCCTTCAGACAATGGATTCCATATCTGAAAACTGGTTGAGGTCCAGAATTTATGCAAGGATTATAACATTTTGTTCATGCTTTAGCCCCTGAATTATCTCCCTGTGATTGCTGTTAGTTGTATAGATAGAGAAATATTCCTGTTGGGTGAACATTTATCTTGTCCCTTATGAATGGTATTATATTATGTATTTCCATAGGTCTAGTGGGTTAGACACTTGTGGCTATTGTAGATATCACATAGAATTTGCCACTCATTATAATGACTGTACTTAATTGCAGCTTAAAATTATGCGCTGTATAGACCTTGTAACTATTATTTTATTATCCTGCCATCTCCATTACTATGAGAAAGCCCATTTTATTAATTAAAATAATTAAAAATAATAAAATTACTAAAATCATTAATAATAAACAAATAGCCACGTTAAAAAATGGAAAAGTGGGTTGACTCCAGATATATCAGAGGATAACTAGGCCATACTAACAGCTCAAATTGAATAGATTTTTCATACTCTGCTTACAGTTTGATTGTTGATGATCAACTATTTGCATACCTTGTGTTCTCAAAGCAGAAAATGTAACTAGAGTGAAGACCTCTGAAGCCAGAGATGCTGTTGTGTGTTTTCCAGTCCCAAGGTTAAACCAAACCTGATTATGCCTGTATTTGTGCCTTAACTTTTAAAGTAACTCATTTCAAGAACGATGTTTCATTGGACTTTAGTAACCTCCAGAACTCTTTCATGCATTACCTTCTTTTAAAATAACCAACACCATGGTAAAAAACCCTGGAAATCACTTGGAATGAGAAAATTCAAATCCATACACTTTATATCATTTTCTTAGTGTGTGACAGTACATTTCTAAACACTAGAAATTCAAGACAACATCAA
>NW_007740580.1:0-292 GCF_000696425.1 Galeopterus variegatus | reverse complement strand
CCACAAGAGGTTACCGCCGGCTGGTCCAGGGTCCCTTCCCGCCCTGTGTTGTTGGTCCCCGTTGGCGAGGAACCAACACAACTTTATTATAGAAATTAATCTTTATCTGCCTTCACTAGCTTTTTCTGCTCTTCTTAATTAACAAATGCATTCTTAATGTTAATTACTCTGTATACTCACGTTTCATTGAAGGACATATTTTCATGGACGCCTTTTTATATCTACATTTTAATGTTTTGCTACTCTGTTTATTATCACCCCAGGTTTTATAAAAACTGGCTTGTTACAGTAT
>NW_007740579.1:38688-39035 GCF_000696425.1 Galeopterus variegatus | reverse complement strand
ACATTTCTGTTTGGCTTTTCGGTAGCATTTTTGTGGCTCTATCAACTGGACAATGTCATAGCTGAAAAAACTAACCAGCCAGAGACCATCACTTTAGTCCAGTTTCTGTGTTTACAGATGAGCAGGAGGCCAGAGACAGGGATCGCAAGGCTGTCGGACTCTGTTTCTTGTAACTCAGCAGCATCTCTGCACTTTTATTGCTCTCTTCCCCCAGAGAACAACTTTGACTACGACCTCATTCTTCCCCTTCCTCTGGCCCAAGCCTTTGTTCATCTTGTCTGTAGCGCACAGACTAAGGAACAACAGGGACCTCACAAGAGCCAGTATTTATTAGAGGATTTAATCTC
>NW_007740579.1:36256-36620 GCF_000696425.1 Galeopterus variegatus | reverse complement strand
TCCATCTGGTGTTGATGGAGCCCTAACTCATGTCTTTGCTGAGCACACATATATGCTGTTCGACATCCATCTCTTCATTTATAATTTGTAAACTGAGGACCAGAAAGAGACTTAGACTGATCCAAACCAGAAGAGGTGGGCAGAGTCGAGAATATTACATAGGACTCCACCTCTTCCCATCACGATTTCTTTGAAAGTGAGAGCCACTAAGATCCTAAAAGACTCCTGTGCACTCCCTTTCCACATGGGGACATTTTTCTTCCCATATGTCCATATGAGCAAGAGCACACACAGACACACACGCACACACACACAGACACACACACACACACACACACACACACACACTGATTTCTCAAGTGGA
>NW_007740579.1:33909-34182 GCF_000696425.1 Galeopterus variegatus | reverse complement strand
CCAGTACAGAATGAAAAAATGAGGCCAAAAAGAGAAGTGGCTTTCCCAAGATCACAGTGCTGGAACTCAGGACTGCTAGAGCTCTATTCCATGCTGCCTCTCGCTCTTTTTCTCACCTTTTATCTCTAAATGTGTGCATTATCCTTTCTACATGTGGCACCAAGCCATGAGTTTTCTAAGTTTTATTTCATACACGCCTGATGAGTTTCCTATGAAGTAGATGCTGGCATGATTCCCATTGTGCATATTAAGAGACAAGAAGGACTTAGAGGA
>NW_007740579.1:30954-33713 GCF_000696425.1 Galeopterus variegatus | reverse complement strand
GGGGAAGCCCTTAACCTGCCAAAATGTTTTTTTTAAAGCCCTTAACCTATAAAGTCTGTAAGAGGTGTGTATCCCTTCAAATGCACAGACATTAATGCAAATCTAGCAGATAAAGAAGGATCAGTGAATCATAATGACATTAAAAGAAACTTATAAAGCTCCAGTAACTTACTGCAAAGAAATGAGATCTACTAATTGGTAGAAAAATAATTCCAAACAACAATCTTAATGAAACTCAATGAGATGCCAACAAACAAAACAACCAAAAAAAAAAAAAAAAAAAAAAAAAGCCATTGATAGAGAACTAAATACAAGTTTAAAAATGCATAAACAAAATTGTGTTTATAAAAGAAATAGAAACCATAAAAAGAGAACCAAACAGAAATGATGGAGCTGAAGAAAACAATGAGAGAACTGAAAAAAATCAATGGAGACATTCAGCAGCAGTTGTGATCATGCAGAAGAAATACCAAACAAACTCAAAGGCAGATTACATGAAATAAGCCAATGAGAGGAACAACAGGAGCAGCAAAAACAGCAAAATGGAAAAGAGTGAAGAAAACAAAAGGGACCCACGGAACGCCATCAATTTTGAACACATAGAAGTTATGGGCATCTCAGCAGGAAAAGCGAGATAAAAAGGGGAGGAAGGTTTATTTAAAAAAATACTGTCAGAAAACCTCCAAAACTTGGGAGGAATGTGGACATCAAGAAGCTCAAAGAACCTCAGGCATGATCAACATACACTCACAATATAATCTGAAGTGAATTATCAAGATGTTAAAATTCAAAACAATGAGAGAGTCTTGAAAGCAGCTTCCAGACAAAAGACTCTTCACATATAATGAAAACCCCACTAAGCTATCACCTGATTTATCAACATAAGCCTTGCAAACCAAGGGATAGTGAAATGCTGAAAGATGGGGGGAAAGCCAAACAAGAACAGTTCACAAGGGGAAACCATCCTTTAGAAATGGAAAAATGGAGACATTCCTAGACAGGCAAAAGTTGAAGGAATTTATTACCACCACCTCCCTTACAAGAAATGCTAACATGAGTTCTTCAAATTAAAGTGAAAAGACATTAACCTAAAACATGAAAACCTATGAAAGTAAAAATCACAATGCTAAAGATAAATATATATTCAAATTCAGAACACTGTGATAATGCAACAGAGATGTGTAAATCATTTATATCCATAGAATAAAAGAGAAAAGACAAAACTAACTTCAATATCAATAAAAAATTGTTAAGAAATATACTATATAAAAATGTAAATTGTGACATCAAGAGCATGAAATGTTGGCTTAGAGCAAATGAATATAGATTTTGTTTGCAATCAAGGTTAAGTTGTTATCAGCTCTAATTAAGATTTTATTACTCTCAGATATTTTATGAAAGGATTGGTGATTGCAAAGAAAAAAAAACATGTAGGAGATAGACAAAATATTAAAAATAGGGGTTTCTCCTTCCAAGATGGTGCCTTAAGCTTTTCATCCTCATAGCAAAGGCAGAAGATAAAAAAAGAACCAAATACTGTAAAAAGAGTTCCTTTTACAGAAGTCTTAATACCATTCATAAGAAAGGAGCCCTCATAATCTAATCACCTCTGAAGGGCCTACCTCTTAATGGAATTCAATTGGAGATTAAGTTTGAACATAAAATTTGGATGGACAAATTCAAATCATAGTGAAGAAGAAATTTGAAAAATTCACAAACATGTGAATTAAACAACATGCTCCAGAACAACTCATATGTCAAAGTAGAAATCAAAATTAAAATTAAAAAAAAATATTATGAGGGGGCCAGCCCGGTGGCGCACTGCGCTAGTGCGCCGCTTGGGAAGCGCGGCAGTGCTTCCACCGAGGGTTCGGATCCCACATACAGACTGGTTCCCGCTCACTGGCTGAGCGAGGCACGGGGGCAACACTGAGGGTTGCGATCCCGTTGCCAGTCCCGGTCCGGTACGGGGGCGACACTGAGGGTTGCGATCTGTTGCCGGACATGGAAAAGACAAAAAATATATATATATTATGAGATAAACAGAAATGGAGACAAGAAATATCAAAACTCACAGGATGAGAAAAGAAGGTGTAACAGGAAAGTTTATAGTAGTAAATATCCACATTAAAGAAATGTCAGAGGAACAACCTAATATTACAATTCAAGGATCAGAAAACCAAGAACAACCACACCCAATGTTAGTAGAAGGAATGAAATAACAAAAATAAGCAGAGACATAAATAAAATAGAAACTAAAAAACTAGAGAAGATCAACAGAACTAAGATTTTTTGGTTTTGTTCTTGTTTTCTTAAAAGACAAAGTTGATAAAACTTTAGCTAGGTTAATAAGAAACGTGAGAGGACACAAGTAAGTAAAATAAAAAATGAAAGAGAAGACATTACAACTGATGTCAGAGAAAAACAAACATGAAAAAACTTAAATTACTCTCAGGGAGTTACAGCAACAAATGGATACCTAGAATAAATGAATACATTTTTAGACACATACAACCTACTAGGATGAAGTTACACAGAAATAGAAAATCTGAACAGACAAATAACAAGTAAGGTAATTGAATAAATAATAATAATCTCCCCCCAAATTCTCATCAAATAAAAGCCCAGAACCCAAGGGCTTCATGGTTAAATTCTACCAGCCATTTAAAGAACTAATATCAGTGCTTCCCAAATCTTCTGAAATGTTCTGGATGGAATACTTCCAACTCATTTTAGAAGGCCAGCATTACCTTATATAA
>NW_007740579.1:27995-30921 GCF_000696425.1 Galeopterus variegatus | reverse complement strand
TTATATAAGGTAATGCTGGCCTTCTAAAATGAGTTGGAAGTATTCCATCCAGAACATTTCAGAAGATTTGGGAAGCACTGATATTAGTTCTTTAAATGGCTGGTAGAATTTAACCATGAAGCCCTTGGGTTCTGGGCTTTTATTTGATGAGAATTTGGGGGGAGATTATTATTATTTATTCAATTACCTTACTTGTTATTTGTCTGTTCAGATTTTCTATTTCTGTGTAACTTCATCCTAGTAGTTTATATGTGTCTAAAAATGTATTCATTTATTCTAGGTATCCATTTTGTTGCTGTAACTCCCTGAGAGTAGTTTAAGTTTTTTCATGTTTGTTTTTCTCCGACATCACTTTGTAATGTCTTCTCTTTCATTTTCTATTTTACTTACTTGTGTACTCTCATCCTACCTAAATAGGCTAAAAGTGACACAATAAAAAAAGACAGTCCAGGAAATGGTAACCAAATCAGAGCAGGGGTGGCCATAACTATATCAGGCAAAACACACTTTAAGTCAAAAACTGTCATGAGATCAAAAAGGACACTGTATGACATGTGGGATCCCCCTTCTTGTATGGTAATAAAAGGAACCACTTTTAAGATTTAATGCTATTTAGGTAGGATGAGAGTACACAAGTAAGTAAAATAGAAAATGAAAGAGAAGACATTACAACTGATGTCAGAGAAAAACAAACATGAAAAAATTTAAACTACTCTCAGTCAGTTACAGCAACAAAATGGATACCTAGAATAAATAAATAAATTTTTAGATACATACAACCTACTAGGAAAATTATGCAGAAATAGAAAATCTGAACAGACAAATAACAAGTAAGGTGATTGAATAAATAATAATAATCTCCCCCCAAATTCTCATCAAATAAAAGCCCAGAACCCAAGGGCTTCATGGTTAAATTCTACCAGCCATTTAAAGAACTAATATCAGTGCTTCTCAAATCTTCTGAAATGTTCAGGATGGAATACTTCCAACTCATTTTAGAAAGCCACCATTACCTTATAAAAAAGTTAGACAAGAACACTGCAAGAAAAAAATTATAGGCCAGTCTCACTAATAAATTCAGATGCAGAAAATTGAATTCAATAGCACATTAAAAGGTTTATTAACCATGAACAAGTGAGATTTATTTCTGTGAGGTAAGGGAGTTTTAACATATGCAAACCAAAAAATGTGACATATTGTATTAACAGGATAAAACACAAAAACAATGTGATCATATCAATAGATTCAAAAAAGAAAAAAGCAACTGAGAATATTCTTAACAAGTGACTAAAATTTCAGTAAATTAGGTATAGAAAAATGTGCTTCTACACAATAAAGTTAATGTATGACAAGTTCAATCTAATATCATACTCGACAGTGAAAGGTTGAAAGCTTTTCATCAAGTTCATGAATAGAAAAGAATAGCCACCCTTTTCACTTCTATTTAACATAGTACTGGATGTCTTTGCCAAAAAAGTTAAGCAAGAAAAATTAATAAAAAGCATCCAAATCAGAAAGAAAGAAGAAAATAAAATATTTAAAAATAAATTTAACCAAGGTGGTGAAATGTCTGTGCACTGAAAGAATAAAGCATTGAAGAAAGAAATTGAAAAATACAAAAATAAGTGGAAATATTTGGTGCTCATTATTTTGAAGAATTGATATTGTGAAAATACACATAATGCCCAAAGTGATCTAGGGATTCATTGCAATCTCTATCAAAATCCTATACCATTTTTTCATATAAATAGAAACAAATTCTCAAATTTGAATGGAACCACAAAAGACCCCAAATAGGCAAAGTAAAATTGAGTGAAAAGAACAAAGGTGATACCATCACACTACCTGATTTTAAAATATAATATAAAGCTCTAGTAACCAATATAGCATGCCAGTGGCATAAAAACAGATACAAAGACCAATGGAATAGAATAGAGTGTCCTAAAGGAAACCCATACATTTATGGTCAATTGATTTTTGACCAAAATATCATTAACACACAATGGGAAATCAATAAGTTCTTTAAGAGTGTCAGAAACACTGAATATCTACATCCAGAAAAATGAAAATGGACCATATTTTACCCATGTAAAAAAAACAACCTACAATAAATAAAGAATTAAACATCAGACCAGAAACTGTAAAACTGCTACAGGTAAAACCTTCATGACTTTGGCCTGAGTAAAGATCTTTTGGATATGAACTCTATAGCACAGATCACTGAGGTAGAAATGGACACATGGCATCTCATAAAACTAAAAACCTTACATAAAGCAAAGGAGACAATCAACAGAGTAAAGAGACAACATGCAGGATAAGAAAACCATTTGGGAGCCATATATCTTATAAGTGGTTAATATCCAAAGTAGATAAGGAACTGAACTCAATAGCAAGAAAACAAATAACCCAATTAAAAGTGGTGAAAAACTGAACAAAAAACAAAATACGTAAAACTCTGGAAATGTATCTATCATAAGAAGATATACAAATACCACTAAATATGTGGAAAAAATAATGTTTAACATTACCAGTCATCAGGGAAAGGAAATTTAAAGAAACAACTAATAGACATTACATCACAGCCATTAGCGTGGCTATTACTAAAAAAGAAAGAAAACTTTTGGAATGGGTGCAGAGATAAGCGGGCACTTGTACACTGTTGGTGGGAATGTAAGTTAGTAAAGGTATTATGTAAACCAGTATGATATTCTCAAAATATTAAATATGGAACTACCACAAGATCCAGCAATTTTACATCTGGGTATATCTAAAATAAATGAAATCAGTATGTCAAAGAAATATTTTTACTCTTGTGTTTATTGCAATCTTACTCACAATAGCCAAGATATGAAGTTAATCAACATATCTGTCAGGACTAAATAAAGAAATGTGGTATATATATATTATTAAAAAGACAGAGAATAAC
>NW_007740579.1:26081-27786 GCF_000696425.1 Galeopterus variegatus | reverse complement strand
ATGAGGGGCCTGATACCATCCTATCTATTTCAAAACCACTGTGTCTGCCTCCATCATGTGTGGGAGGTGTCTGTTCCACATTCTCTCCTGTTACAGGTAAGAGGGCTCTGGGAGTCACCTGTGGGTCTTCAGCTGGAAAGCATGTGACAGGTTGTTCTTGAGTTCTCACTCTGTTTCCTTCTCCCTGAGTCTCATGGGATATCTGTAACCTAAATGCTGTGCACCCTGGTTGTCTGTGATTGTAGTCAAATGCCTCAATGACAATCTCCCAGTCACTTGTAGGCTATTGTGGGAAGGAGGAGACAACATTTGGCTGGGGTGGGGGGGCTCACTGGATGTCTGTAACCTGCTGCTCCCCTCCCCAGCCAAATGTTGTCTGCTCCTTCCCACAATAGCCTACAAGTGACTGGGAGATTGTCATTGAGGCATTTCACTACAATCACAGACAACCAGGGTGCACAGCATTTAGGTTACAGATATCCCATGAGACTCAGGGAGAAGGAAACAGAGTGAGAACTCAAGAACAACCTGTCACATGCTTTCCAGCTGAAGACCCACAGGTGACTCCCAGAGCCCTCTTACCTGTAACAGGAGAGAATGTGGAACAGACACTTCCCACACATGATGGAGGCAGACACAGTGGTTACCATCCAGACTTCTGAAATAGATAGGATGGTATCAGACCCCTCATAAAATAAACCAGAAGCAGTTTTATTTAAATGCACAAACACACTTTTGAAATCTATGCCCAAAATCTATTCTACTTCCTTCAACATATTCCTTGTGTAAATAAAAGTTTACTTATTTTTCTCTTTTATTTTCAGCTACACACACCTTTGGTATGCTGTATTTTCTACACATTCTTCTCCCTTGGGGCAAATATTTCCACTTCACAGTAAATAAAGAGAAGACAAATTTCTAAAATGTGCACTTTACAGGTATCTTCCTTCCTGCCCTCTAACATTATTAGTATTTGAATTTCTAACTGACATTTCATGGGAGTGAAAACCAACCCTCCTCAATAACACAGCAGTCAGCTGCAAGGATTACTGAGATCAAAGGTTCTCAACTATTCATTCATCCACTCACCCTGTTTTTCATATATAGAATCTGATTTGCCTTCAGAAAGATTGAGTTTGTGAGAGAAGGATGCAGAAGCAGAAAGGAAGATGAGCCGTTGGTTTTAAAGTGTCTGTAGAAGCTGATTCCCAATATGTGCATTAAAAGCATAAGAAAAAAGGTAACACATCTTCATGATTAAACACACACAACAAACTAGAAATAGAAGGAACCTGACAAACAACATCTGCTACAATCTTACACCTAATTCGGAATAAATTTTTGAAAGTTCAAGATGTTTACAGCAAAAACAGAACTGTTTTTTGAGTGAAATTATAAAAGACCTAAATAAATAAAAATACATATCTGGGGTCATATTCATGAAGTCTGTGCCCAGCCCTATTTGCTGAAGGGTTTCTCCTATGTTTTCTTTAATAAGTTTTATTGTTTCGGGGTGTATATTTAAATCCTTGATCCATTTTGAGTTGATTTTAGTACATGGTGAGAGGTATGGGTCTAGTTTCAATCTCCGGCAAATGGATATCCAGTTAGCCCAGCGCCCTTTGCTGAAGAGGGAGTCCCGACCCCAAAAGCATGGGCAACCAAAGGAAAAATAAACAAATGGGACTATATCAAACTAAAAAGC
>NW_007740579.1:23697-25212 GCF_000696425.1 Galeopterus variegatus | reverse complement strand
GGAAAGGACATTCTTGGGGGGGAGGGGAGCGAGGGAGGAGGGAGGGAGGTGTCGGTGATGGGCCATAATAATCATATACAGTGTATATTGACAAAATAAAAAAAAATTTTTTTTTTTGTCTTTTTCCGTGTCTGGCAATGGATTGCAACCCTCAGTGTTGCCCCCGGACCGGACCGGGGACCGGCAACGGGATTGCAACCCTCGGCGTTGCTCCCGCGCCTCGCTCAGCCAGTGAGCGGGAACCGGTCTGTATGTGGGATCCGAACCCTCGGGCGGGAGCGCCGCCGCGCTTCCCAAGCGGCGCACTTATCCAGTGCGCCACCGGGCCGGCCCGACAAAATAAAAATTTAACGAAAAAAAAAAATTAAAAAAATTAAAAAAATAAAAAATAAAATACATATCTGTTTTATGTATCTAACATTCATTGTTAACATGATGATACTTGCCAAACTGAAATGTAGATTCAATACAATCCGTATGAAAACTTAAGTTACATTTTCTTCCTCTAGAAATGCTCATCTTAAGAATTATGTGAAAGTGCAAGTGACCCAGTATAATCAACATAATATGGAAAAATTTGCTGTAAAGCATCAGTAATGAAGGCAACGTGATAGCGACAGAGCACAGAAAAAAATATATGTATCAGTAGAATAGAAGTGAAAGTCAACAAACAAATCCTCTCATTTATGGTAAATTGATTATCAACAAATATGAGAAGACAATGTAAAGGTAAAATTTAGGGTTTTCAACAAATAATGATAAGAGAATTGGATATTTACAATGAAAATAATGAGGTTAAACTCTTGATTCAGTGCATACACAANACTTGTAGGCTATTGTGGGAAGGAGCAGACAACATTTGGTTGGGGTGGGGAGTCTCACTGCATGTCTGTAACCTGCTGCTCCCCTCCCCAGCCAAATGTTGTCTGCTCCTTCCCACAACAACCTACAAGTGACTGGGAGATTGTCATTGAGGCATTTGACTACAATCACAGACAACCAGGGTGCACAGCATTTAGGTTACTGATATCCCATGAGACTCAGGGAGAAGGAAACAGAGCGAGAACTCAAGAACAGCCTGTCACATGCTTTCCAGCTGAAGACTCCCAGAGCCCTCTTACCTGTAACAGGAGAGAATTTGGAACAGACACTTCCCACACATGATGGAGGCAGACACAGTGGTTACCATCCAGACTTCTGAAGTAGATAGGATGGTATCAGACCCCCTCACAGATAGAATGGTAACAGACCCCTCATAAAATAAACCAGAAACAGTATTTTCAAAATGCACAAACCCACTTCTGAAATCTATGCCCAAAATCTATTCTACTTCCTTCAACATATTTCTTGTGGGGGCCGGCCCGGTGGCGCACTGCTACAGTGCGCCGCTTGGGAGTGCGGTGGCGCTCCCGCCGAGGGTTCAGATCCCATGTGGAGACCGGTTCCTGGTCACTGGCTGAGCGCGTTGTGGGCACAACACCGAGGGTTGCAATCCCGTTGCCAGTCCCCGGTATG
>NW_007740579.1:20855-23164 GCF_000696425.1 Galeopterus variegatus | reverse complement strand
GGGCGTGACACTGAGGGTTGCGATCCGTTGCCGGACACGAAAAAAGACAAAAAGGAAAAAAAAAAACATATTTCTTGTGTAAATAAAGTTTACTTATTTTTCTCTTTTATTTTCACCTACACACACCTTTGATATGCTGTATTTTCTGCACATTCTTCTCCCTTGGTGCTAATATTTCCACTTCAGAGTAAATAAAGAGAAGACAAATTTCTAAAGTGTCCACTTTACAGGTATCCTCCTTCCTGCCCTCTCACATTATTAGTATTTGAATTTCTAATTGACATTTCATGGGAGTGAAAACCAACCCTCCTCAATAACAGGGCAGTCAGCTGCAAGGATAACTGAGATCAATGGTTCTCAACTATTCACTCATCCACTCACCCTGTTTTTAATATTTAGAATCTGATTTGCCTTCAGAAAGATTGCGTTTGTGAGAGAAGGATGCAGAAACAGAAAGGAAGATGAGCCATTGGTTTTAAAGTGTCTGTAGAAGCTGATTCCCAATATGTGCATTAAAAGAATAAAAAACAGGTAACACATCTTCATGATTAAACACACACAACAAACTACAAATAGAAGGAACCTGATAAAAAATCTCTGCTAATGGGCCAGCCTGGTGGCGCACTGAAGAGTGTGCTGCTTGGGAGCGCAGCGGCGCTCCCGCCGAGGGTTCAGATCCCATGTGGAGACCAGTTCCCGCTCACTGGCTGAGCGCGGTGCGGGCACAACACCGAGGGTTGCGAACCCGTTGCCAGTCCCCGGTACGGGCGCAATACTGTGGGGTTGCGATCCCGTTACTGGTCAGTAAAAAAGACAAAAAGGAAAAAAAAAGAATATCTGCTAAAATCTTACACCTACTTCGGAATAAATTTTTGAAAGTTCAAGATGTTTATAGCAAAAACAGAACTGCTTTTTTGAGTGAAATTAGAAAAGACCTAAATAAATAAAAATACATGTCTGGTTTATGTATCTAACATTCATTGTTAACATGATGATACTTGCCAAACTGAAATGCAGATTCAATACAATCCGTATTAAAACTTAAGCTACATTTTTTCCCCCAGAAATGCTCATCTTAAGATTTATGTGAAAGTGCAAGTGGCCCAGTATAATCAACATAATACTGAAAACGTTGCATCAGTAATGAAGGCAATGTGATAGTGACAGAGCACAGAAAAAAATATATGTGTCAGGAGAACAGAATTGAAAGTCAACAAACAAGTCCTCACATTTATGATAAATTGATTACCAACAAATATGAGAAGACAATGTAAAGGTAAAATTTAGGGTTTTCAACAAATAATGCTAAAAAAATTGGATATTTACAATGAAAATAATGAGATTAAACTCTTGATTCAGTGCATACAAAAAAATTAACTCAAAATGGATCATACGGGCCGGCCCGGTGGCGCACTCGGTAGAGTGCAGTGCTTGGGAGCACGGCGGCGCTCCCGCCAAGGGTTTGGATCCCATATAGAGACCGGTCCGCTCACTGGCTGAGCACGGTGCGGGCATGACACCGAGGGTTGCAATCCCATTACCAGTCACGAAAAAAAGACAAAAAGGAAAAAAAAATGGTTCATATGCCTAAATGTAAAAAATAAACTACAAAACTCTAATGAGAATATAGAAGCAGAGTTTTGTGACCTTGCTCTGGGAAGTGGTTTCTTAGACATGACACCAGAGGATCTGTGATCAGCAGCTTAGTCAATGTGACTACCACTATGTACTAATGTGAACCTCATGGTAGAAGCATTTTGGTGTATTTCAAGCACTCTTTTTCTTCATCCCATTAACCACTGGTGTTAGAGAATAAGTCAAACATGCACATTGACCTCAAGGTCCACGTGGCTGGATGCGGAGATGATGGCTTCTGCATGGGCAGCATTTTTTATGAGACCCTCTCATGGAGAGTAATGTCCCTCAGCTGTGGCCACACAGAAGGTCTGGGACTGTGGATTTCATGCTAGGACCTCAGAAAATTCTAGCCTGGTGGTCTTCATCAGTTCTGGTATATTACATTTCTATATGTTGCAGGAAGAACAATGCAATGTATATGTACAGCTTTACGAGGTTTCTAAATCAATTAAGAGAAGAAAGTAGAAACAATGTGCATTTATATTGCCTTTCATAGTTTCTCATTTAACTTTACTGTGGCCCCATGTTTTTTGTGTGTGAATTTGTATTATTGTCTGGGGTCACTTGCTTCCAGGCTTAAGAACACTTTTTCTATTTCTTTTTTTTTTTTTTCCTTTTTGTCTTTTTTACTGACCAGTAACGGGATCACAACCCTCGGTGTCGTGCCTGTA
>NW_007740579.1:14298-17307 GCF_000696425.1 Galeopterus variegatus | reverse complement strand
CAGAACATACTATGTGAGAAGATGGATACAGGGATACCTGACACTAGAAATTATTACTGGACGAGTGTACCACAAGAAATATGTGTTATGTACGTTTTTTCTTATACTTATGTGCAAAAATGTTGGGGTGCAAGATGTACACTTTTCTGATGTTTAGGTGTATAAAAGCAAGATATGCTATAGTGGAAACACTCGTGTGGACTCCTGTGTGAAATCCCTGTATTAATAGGCAAATGGTTAATACAGCCTAGGTATATTTTATCACATTAATTTTAGTGAAGACATGATATTTTGTTCTTTGGTTTAAATGATTAAATTATATCTTAAGGTAAAATTAGATGTTTCTGAAGCAGTAGGTAATCTGAGGGGACTTGAAAAAGTTTATTGAAGGATTCACATTATCTTTTAATTTAATTTTTATGCAGACTTCTTAAGTACCCTCANAATTTGTATTGACTATTTTTGACATGTAATTTAAAATGTCTTCTTCCAAATTTGTTACTATTGAGTTCTGGCGTCTTCTGTGTAACAGTTAGTATTTGCTAGGTAAGAAACTAACCAAAATTCAATGGCTTACAAAAAAAGAAATAAACACAAAACTCATTTCATTTGCTACATGTGTATTTGCTATGGAAATGCTTTTTCGCGTGTGCTCAGGTAGGCAGTTTCTATATTAGTGTTGCCTGGATTACAAATGAGGCTTCAGTCAGTTTGTGCCTCGACTGAGGCTGGTTGGTTTAAGATGTCATCACTCACTTGTCCTGTAGCTTGTGCTGGCTCTTGGGTAGGTCCTGTGTCTCCAACAGCATAGCCCCAGGCTTCTTTACAACATAACTGTGTCTAAGAAGGCAAGCACCAATGGCAATCACTTTCCAAAGCCATGTTTGCATTGCATTTTCTAATGTCTTAGTGGCCAAAGAAAATCAATTGCAAAGTCCAGTTTATTGCAAGAACATACTATATGAGAAGATGGATACAGGGATACCTGACACTAGAAATTATTACTGGAAGAGTGTACCACAAGAAATATGCATTATGTACTTTTTTTCTTATAGGCAAAAAATGTTGGGGTGCAAGATGTACACTTTTCTGATGTTTAGGTGTATAAAAGCAAGATATGTTCTAGTGGAAACACTCGTGTGGACTCCTATGTGAAATCCCTGTATTAATAGGCAAATGGTTAATACAGCCTAGATATATTTTATCACATTAATTTTAGTGAAGACATGATATTTTGTTCTTTGGTTTAAATGATTAAATTATATCTTAAGGTAAAATTAGATGTTGCTGAAGTAGGTAATCTAAGAGGGGACTTCAAAAACTGTATTGAAGGATTCACATTATCTTTTAATTTAATTTTTATGCAGACTTCTTAAGTACCCTCATCTGTTTTCACTAGCCCCAAATTAAATTGTCTGCTTTTTGTCAATTAATGTATTTGTAGATGCATCTTCACTTAGTTACTTGCTGCCTCTTTTTGAGGCATAAAGGACTATCGTCCAATAGGGAGAAAGGTCTGTTGTGTTGCTGGTGGTGGTGGTTCTTGTTTCCAGCTAATTGGCAGTGTTTTGGTAAGGAGAATCCAAGATCAAGTCACACCAGTTCTCTTCTTAATTCACTCCATTTTCTTTGTCTTTCAGCTGTGCTGCCAGAGTGCTATTTGCATTTCCAAGAGCAACAAAAAATGAATAAGTCTAAGGTGAGTTGTTCGTTTATGTTCTTTACTTTGTCTTACATTGTATTTATGACCTTTATGGGGTCCATGAATTAAAATAGAAAAGTATAAATAAGTAAAACTTAGCTTGTGGGAAATGTAGGAATGAAAGATAAAGTTGGCGTGTAGACACAGCAGCTTGGCAGAACTTAGGATACTCCATGCTGAGTGCAAATTTGTCTCCAGTCCTTTTGATGTCATGGCAAAAAGGAACTTTTGTTTCTTGATTGGAATGAAATTTGAGAGGACAGTATGCTACATTTTTTATGGAACATCCAGATTTGCTGCCACCAAAGTCTGACAGACTATTTTCATTGGGTATATTGCGGAAAGTTTTTTTTTTTCTATTTTCATTGACTATGTTGTGGAAAAATTTACCACCAATTTGAAAACAAATACTTTCAGTTTTCTGCAGTAAACACAATAACCTAGTGCTAAAGAACAATTCCCTTAAAAAGGTTTTTCTGGAATTTCTAAAACAGTGTGAACCCAAACAGCTTTTGGAAGGCCTTATTTGATTCACAGCTAAAACCTGGATCCTCGGGAGGATTGAGTCAACCACAGACTCTTGAGTCACTCTCGGTAGGTTTCTCTCAGTTCCTGTGTTCATGCAGGTGTGCAGCACACTGTGCAAAGTTATATTTTCTGAAAAATGTTCCCACCATTCATTTGCTCTTGAACCCATTCAGTGTAGTTTTAGTTCAGTTCTTCAAAAGTTTGCCAATCACCTAAATTATAATCATGTTCAATAACTATTCTCTAGCCTTTGCTTTACTTGAATCTTCTGACATATTTGAAACTGCTGTTCATGACGTTTTCCCAGAAATTCTTCTGTGTTACTTGCTATGATGACTTCACTGATGGTTTCTTCTTTTTTCTCTGAATTCTTCTACTTTCTCTTTGTAGCAGAGTCCATCCAAGCACTCCATCCTGGGCCCTATTCTCACTCTGCAATTCTTCTTGAGCGATTCAATCCTCTGTAGTTTTCAGACCTATTCCTCTCCAGTTTGTACCTCTTTGCCAGCCTTTGAACCATAGATTAAAGTCCCTGTTGAATACTTCCTTGTAGCTATTAGAAATATACCTTAAGGTAAAAAAAATTCAAGACCACAGTTTCCCACAAGTTTCTCTCATGTGCACAATATAATTTTCCCCTCTCAAGAGCCCCAGAAATTTTTTGCTGTTACAAAACTGGCTGAAAGCCCAACAAAAACAGGTCCTGTGGCCTGTCATCTGCTCCTCCAGACACACGCACCTCACAGTGAAGACACTGGCAGGGACATGTGGGCACTTCC
>NW_007740579.1:11281-13708 GCF_000696425.1 Galeopterus variegatus | reverse complement strand
TCTGTCAGTATCCTTTTAACTCACATGCTTGGGTTTGTACTTGACCAACTTTTTTTTTTCTATTTTTTGCTTATAGTAATTTGGGGACCCAATGGCCTCCTTTTCATCTTTTATCTAACTCTGGCCTTTTGACACAAGAAACGATGTAATCACTCCTTTAGAAAGCACAGGCTTCTGTGTATTAAAATCCATTAGACCAAAGCTACCCCCACAGAGCCGACACAGGCTCTTTGATTTTTAGCCTCCATTCAAAGTGTGTCATGTAATTCTCAAATATTTGAGACTTTATGAATAAACTTTTGTTGTTGGTTTCTAATTTAATTTCATTGTGGTTAGAGAACATATTTTATAGTGTTTCAGCCTTGAGACTTGTTTTATAGGTCAGTGTGTACTGTGTCTTGATGAGTGTTCCTGTATTAGTCTGGTATTTTCTTTTTTTCTTTTTTTTTTTTTTTGTTTCTTACAACAGAATATGTGAAACTGGATAATGCATTAAGAGAAGAGGTTATTTTTTACAATTTTGGAGGCTAAGATCCAGTTCAGGATCTTCTTCATGGTGGGGACTCTGTAGGGAGTCCTGTGGCAATGCAGATTAACACATGGTGAGAAGGGCAAGAGCACTTGCATGTGCCCAGTGTACAAAGCCACCAGTCTATGTCCATGATACCCAATTAACATATTAATCCATTACTTTGTGAGTGGATTAATCCATTCCCCAGGGCATTGTCATCACAATCCAGTCACCTCTTAAAGGTCCCACCTTTCAAATATTATAATTGGATTTCCTACCTTCTTAACACTGTTACAATAGGGATCAAGTTTCCAACACATTAACATTGGTGGACACATTTACCCATAGCAGCTTCAGATTGTACTCTACAAATATCAATTAGGTTGGATGGGAAAAACATACTCAGTTTCCCCTCCTATATTCACAACACACTGCTGACAGCTGACACCAGATACATGAGGATTTCTCTCCACACACTAAGCCTAGAAGCAATTTTGCAGCAGACATCAAGCTGGGTGCATCTTTAATTTAAATTTATTTTGGCACTATCTACTTGGCGGTAGCATCATATCTCATAAGTTAAGAGCTCCATCCCCAAGACTGTCCCCACTTCAGATGCCAGTTGCAGGTCCATGTTCCTGGATCTTCTGACTGGCTCCCACAATGCCCTTCTTTCTCTTTAGTCTATATTAATTTACTAAAGGGGCTCCAAGAACTCAGTGAAACATTTACTTACACTTACTCATTCATTCCAAAGGACATTTTGAAAAATACAAATAGGTGAAGAGATACAAAGGGTGAGGTCTGGAAGGGTCCTGGCACAGGAGGTTCCATTCCCTTGGATATGAGGTACACCACCCTCCTGGCACACGGATGAGTTCAACTGTCCTGAAGCTCCCTCAACCCTGTGTTCTTGGGTTTTTATGGAGGTCTCATTAGGCACAATTGATTGCAGCATAGGCCACTGTTGATCAACTTAACCTTCAGTTCCTCTCCCCTCCCTGGAAGTTGGGGGTGTGGGCTGCGAGTCCCAACCCTCTAATTACAAAGTTGGCTCCTCTGACAATCAGCTCCCATCCTGAATTTACCCAGGTGCAGCCAGCCACCAGCCAACTGATTAGCATGCAAAGTGACACTCATCACTTTGAAGAGTCTAAGGATTTTAGGAGTTGTATGCTAGGAGGCAGAGACAGAGATCAAACATACATATCCATAATATAATACAGTTAAAATTTTGTCAATTATATCTGTATTCTTCCTGATAATTTTATCTGGTTATTTCATTAGTTATTGAGAGAAAAGAATTCTGCAACTATGAATGTGGATTTGTCAATTTCTCACTTTAGCTCAGTTTTTTTTTTTCCAGGTACACTCATGTGCCACATAACATTTTAGTCAACAGACCCCATTTATATCTGTGCAGTAATCTACACTATATAGTCCAGGTGTGTAGTAGGCTGTACCATGTAGGTTCTGTAAGTGCATTCTATGATGTTCATGCAGTGACAAAGTTGCCTAATGACACATTTTTCAGAACTTACCCAGTCTTTAAGCACCACATGAGTGTACTTTGTGGCTCTGTGTTTAGGCACAGACATAGTTATAATTGTTACATCTTTCTCACATATAATCCTTCTGTTATTATGAAAGGGCTCTCTTTTTGCCCTGTTGATATATTTTGTCTTGAAGTTTCTTTTTGCTATCTCGACAGGCTTTTTACACATACTGTTAGTGGAATACATCTTTTTCCATTTTTAAAAATTTTACTCTGTTTGTGTCTTTGTATTTAAATCATGTCTCTTTGGGTAGCATATAGATGGGTCTTACTTTCCTATCAAGCCTGACTGTCTCTGCCTAAAGTAGAATATTTAGTCCAATTCAACTGAAACTAATTATTAATAAGGTTAGAATTAGGT
>NW_007740579.1:2925-10600 GCF_000696425.1 Galeopterus variegatus | reverse complement strand
TCCTAATATTGGTTGTTTTGGTCCTCTTTTCCCATAGCCTTTTTATAGGATTCTTAACTCTGTTTATCTTTCTAAAGAATCAGATATTTTGTTCTTTGTTTTTGATTGTCTCTATTGACTTTCTATTTTAAAATTATTAATTTGTGTGTGTGCGTGTGTGTGTGTAAAAGCATACATAACTTTATACATTTTTTCCACTATTATTGGGTACAACCTATTATATGTTAGATCAATTCAGAATAAGAAAAATAAAATCTTTTATTTTACTTCCACTTATTTTTTCTTTAATTCTCTTCCTTTTTTACTGGAGAATATTTCCACTTATTTCTTCTTTAATTCTGTTTCATTTTTATGGAGATCAAGATTTCTGACCTATATGCATCTTCTTCTGTCAACAGAAATTCTTTTCATATTTCTTGCAAGACATTTACACTGGCAGCAGATTTCCTTAATTTTTGTTAATGTGAGAAAGTCTTTATTTTTCCTTCCCTTTTGAAGAATGATTTTACAGGGTAGAGAACTGTAAGTTGGTGGGTTTCTTCTCTCGACGCTTTGAGTGTTTCCTTTCACTGACTTCTTACTTGCATGGATTCTGAGCAGATTTGATATATAATTCTTATCTTTTCTTCTCTATAAGTAAGATTTAGTTCCTTTTTATTTTTGGTAGTTTTTTTTAATTGATTTTCTGTGTTTTAATAATGATATCCATAGATGTAGTTTTTGGCATTTATCATGGTTGATATTCTCTGAGTTTCCCGGGTCTTTGGTTTGGTGTCTGACATTAATCTGTGGATGCTCTCAAGCATTATTGTTCCAAATATACATTCTGTTTCTTTCTGTCTCTCTTTCTATTTTTTTTTTTTGGGGGGGGGTATTCTCATTATTCTATGGGACAATTTTGTAGTTTTCCCACAGTCCTTAAATATTATGTTTTTTTCTATCTTAGTTCTCTTTGCTTTTCAGATTTTAAAGTTTCTATTGATGTATTTTCAAGNCCCTCCCTGGAAGTTGGGGGTGTGGGCTGCAAGTCCCAACCCTCTAACTACAAAGTTGGCTCCTCTGACAATCAGCTCCCATCCTGCACTTACACAGGTGCAGCCAGCCACCAGCCAACTGATTAGCATGCAAAGTGACACTCATCACTTTGAAGAGTCTAAGGATTTTAGGAGTTGTATGCCAGGAGGTAGAGACAGAGATCAAACATACATATCCATAATATACTATAGTTAAAATTTTGTCAATTATATCTGTATTCTTCCTGATAATTTTATCTGGTTATTTCATTAGTTATTGAGAGAAAAGAATCCTGCAACTATGAATGTGGATTTGTCAATTTCTCACTTTAGCTCAGTTTTTTTTTTTCCAGGTACACTCATGTGCCACATAACATTTTAGTCAACAGACCCCATTTATATCTGTGCAGTAATCTACACTATACAGTCCAGGTGTGTAGTAGGCTGTACCATGTAGGTTCTGTAAGTGCACTCTGTGAGGTTCATGCAGTGACAAAGTTGCCTGATGACACATGTTTCAGAACTTACCCAGTCTTGAAGCACCACGTGAGTGTACTTTGTGGCTCTGTGTTTAGGCACAGACATAGTTATAATTGTTACATCTTCCTCACATACAATCCTGTTATTATGAAAGGGCTCTTTTTAACCCTGTTGATATATTTTGTCTTGAAGTTTCTTTTAGCTAGGATTAATATCTCAACTTAGGCTTTTTATACTTAATGTCAGTGTAGTACATCTTTTTCCATTTTTTAAAATTTTACTCTGTTTGTGTCTTTGTATTTAAATCATGTCTCTGTGGGTGGCATATAGTTGGGTCTTACTTTCCTATCAAGCCTGACAGTCTCTGAATAAAGTAGAATATTTAGTCCAATTCAACTGAAACTAATTATTAATAAGGTTAGAATTAGGTCTGCTATTTTGCTTCCCATTTCCTCTTTCTCTCAATTGCCATTTTGTCCTCTGTTTTTACTTTCCTAAATTGTTTTTGGGTACTCAATTTATTTTCATTTATTTATTCATTTATTGTTCAGTATGATCAACTACTGGCCTTTTAAAATTATTTTCAAAACACTCTATTTTTAGTTTTGGTAAAAAAAACACATATACATATACAAATTTAACCATTTCTTAACCTTTAAGTGGTGTTAGGTATATTCACACTGTTGGGCAGCAGATATCCAGAACTTTTTGTCTTGGAAAACTGCAAGTCTGTACTCATTAAATGACAGCTCTCAATTTCCCTCTCCTCCCAGACCTTGACAACCACCATTCTACTTTGTGTTTCTAAAAATTTGACTAACATCAGTGGAGCCATACAATATCTGTCATTTTGTGAGTGGCTTATTTTCCTTTACATAATGTTCTCAAAGTTCCATGTTATAGCATAAGACTCTGAGGACTTTCTTTGTTCTTAAGGCTATCTAATATTCCTTTATGAAAATAAAATGTTTTGTTTCTGTATTCACATTTCTCTAAGGACATTTGGAGTGCTTCCAACTCCTAAGTGAATAATGTTGCCATGAACACAGTTGTGCAAATATTTTGCACTATTATTAATTATTTTGGATTTATACACAAAATTGGATTGTTGGATTATATGGTAATTCCAATTTTAATTTTTTAAAAAGCCACTATACTATTTTAATAGTGGCTGCATACGTTTACATTTCCACCGACAAAACATTTGACAAGGGTTCCAATTTTGCCTGTGCTTGTTATTTTCTCTTGGGTGTGAAGTAATATCTCATTGTGGTTTTAGTTTGCATTTCTTTAATGGTTAGTGATGTCAAGCATGTTTTCCTATGCTTGTTAGCCATTTGTATATCATCTTTGGAGCAATGTCTGTTCAAGACATTTGCCCATTTTTAAACAGGTTATTTGTTTTTTGACTTGTGAGTTGAAGGAGTCTATGTATCTGGATATTAATTTCTTGTGAGATATATGATTCACAACTATTTCATTTTTGGGGTGCTAATGTAAATAGTGTGTTTTTTGTTTTTTTTACTTCAAATTCCACTTGTTTGTTGCTAGTGTATAGAAAAGTGATCAAATTTGCATATTAATTTTGGATCCTGCAGTCTCGTTATACTCACTTATTAGTTCCTGAATTTTTTTTGTCTGTTTTGGATTTTTTACACACTATCATATGATCTGTAAACAAAGACAATTTTATTTTATTTTCCTTTATGTATGCCTTTTATTTTAAGTAGTTATCTTATTGCATGAGCTAGTACTTTAAGTATGATGTTGAAAGGAGTGGTGAGATGGTGCATTCTTGCTTTGTTTCTGATTTTGTTGGAAGGCTTTGAATTTCTCACCATTAAGTATCATATTAGCTGTAGTTTCTGTGGATAGTCTTTATGAAGTTGATGAAGTTTCCCTCTAATTCTGGTTTACTGAGAGTATTTATCAGGAATAATGCTGTATTTTGTCTCATGCTTTTTCTGGTTCTATGCTGTGATCATAAGGTTTTTCTATTTAAGTCTGCTGATGTGATGGATTATATTAATTCCATGCCTGGAATAAATCTGACTTGATCATAATGCACAGCTTGTTTTAATATATTTTTGGATTAGGTTTACCAATATTTTGTTGAGGACTTTTGCATGTATATTCATGAGCGGTACGTAGTTGTACTTTTCTCTTCTTGTAATGTCTTTTCCTGGTTTTGGTATTGAGGTAATGCTGTCCTCATAGAATGAGTTGGGAAGTACCAATACACAGTAGGGAATTGCTATAATTTCTTCCTTAAATGTTTGGTTGAATTTTCTATTGAACACATCTGGGATGGATGTTTTCTGTTTTGAATATTATTGACGATTTACTCATTTTCTATAACAGATATATGCTTATTCATATTGTGTATTTCTTATGTGTGAATTTTGGTAATTGTATCTTGTGAGGATTTGATCCATTTTCTCTAAGTTTTCAAATGTGTGCAAGAGAATTAGTCATAGTATATCGTTATTATCCTTTTATGTCCACAGGATCTATAGGGATGCCCCTCCTCTCATTCCTAATATTGGTTGTTTTGGTCCTCTTTTTCCATAGTCTTGTTATAGGATTCTTGACGCTATTTATCTTTCCAAAGAATCAGATATTTTGTTCTTTGTTTTTGATTGTCTCTATTGACTTTCTATTTTAAAATTATTAATTTCTGTGTGTGTGTGTGTAAAAGCATACATAACTTTATACATTGTTTCCACTATTATTGAATACAACTTATTATATGTTAGATCAATTCAGAATAAGAAAAATAAAATCTTTTATCTCCACTTATTTCTTCTTTAATTCTCTTCCTTTTTTTATGGAGATCAAGATTTCTGACCTATGTGCATCTTTTTCTTCTGTCAACAGAAATTCTTTTAATATTTCTTGCAAAACATTTACACTGGTAGGAGATTTCCTTAATTTTTGTTCATATGAGAAAGTGTTTATTTTTCCTTCCCTTTTGAAGGATGATTTTACAGGGTAGAGAACTCTAAAGTTGGTGGGTTTCTTCTCTCAATACTTTGAGTGTTTCATTTCACTGACTTCTTACTTGCACGGATTCTGAGCAGATTTTATATGTAATTCTTATCTTTTCTTCTCTATAAGTAAGATTTTGTTCCCTTTTCCTTTTTGCAGTTTTTTTTATTGATTTTTTGTGTTTTAATAATGATATGCTTAGGTGTAGTGTTTAGCATTTATCATGGTTGATATTCTGTGAGTTTCCTGGGTCTTTGGTTTGGTGTCTGACAATCTGTGGAAGCTCTCAGGCATTATTGTTCCAAATATACATTCTGTTTCTCTCTCTTTCTATTTTTTTTGGGGGGGGGGTATTCTCAATATTCCATGGGATAGTTTTGTAGTTTTCCCACCGTCCTTGGATATTATGTTCTTTTCTTTTCTGTCTTAGTTCTCTTTGCTTTTCAGATTTTGAAGTTTCTATTGATGTATTTTCAAGCTCAGAGATTCTTTTCTCAGCCTTGTTCATTCTATTAATAAGCCAATTAAAAACATTCCTTATTTCAGTTACAGTGTTTTTGATCTGTGCTACTGTTTTTATGTTTGTTTGCTTGTTTTGGTACTTTCTTAGAACTCTTATGTGTACTTTCATTGCCCATCTGCTGTTGAGTACTGTCTACTTTATCCATTTGAGCTCTAAGCTAATTCATCAGAGTTTTTTTAAAAATAACTTGTTTGACAGTTTTAACATCCTGATCATGGCTTTTTCTCTATCACTTCCAGCTGTGTTTCTTTGCTTGTTTATTATGGGGTTTTTTTGTTTGTTTGTTTTGTTGTCTTTAAAAGTGCATTGTAATTGTTTTCTTTATAGCCAGATATGATGTAACAGGGAAAAGAAACTACTGTAAATATGCATTCAGTAATGTGGTCTTAAACTGTGGTGGGGGGGAGCTGTCTTAGTCCATTTGTACTTCTACAGCAAAGTATCTTAGAGTAGGTAATGAATAAACAGCAGAATGTTCTGGCATGTTTAAAAATGGTTTCCCTTGAATAAACAACAGAATATTCTGGCATATTTAAAGGTTTTTTTTTTTTCTCTCACAGGTGAAAGCAGGGGGGAGATCTTTTTTACTATTAATTGTAGGATCTTGTTCATGCTTGTGACAGTGAATTACACAGTACTTTGGTTTCCTGCTATGACTGGGTCTCCTGGAGTTTTAACCCTCAGACTTGTCTACAATTCTATTGATGAGCCTCCATCAATTTGTCAGTCACAATTTAAGTTTTCCCACCCTTACACTGTTTCCCACAGTGGTTTCCAATAGTAAATATCCACTCCTGTAAGCCATGACACCGTATATTTGCCTGTCTGCCTCTCTAATCTTTGGGGCAGCAGTGTGCTCTGTGTCCTTTTCTTTCTTACTCTTCAAGAAGAGTTATTGATTTTTCAGTCTTTTCAGCTTTTTATTTGTTGTTACAATGGAGTGATGATTTCCAATTTGTGTGTGTGTGTGTGTGTGTGTGCACGCGCACGAGCGCGCACGCAGGAATAGAACCTGGAATATATTGCTAGAAGTGCCTTTTTAATGCTTATGTAGATAATCAAAGGATTTTGCTTTATATCTATGAAAATGATCAATTTTATTGGTAGACTTAATAGTGAGTTTTCCTTTACTCATGAAATAAATTCAGAAAAATTTTCCTGATCTTCACAGTCTATTTCTCTTCTTCTATCTTTATATATTAATGTTTCTGCAGATTCCCTATATTTTTAATGTTATAGATTCATTAACTCTGATTGCTAAAGGTATCAATGAAATTCTGATATTTTGTAAGTCTTTATTATCAGCTTAAATATCTGTCCTAAACACTGAAATTATATATCTAATTGCCATTTGGACATTTTCACAGATATTTTTAGTATAATGTGTTCAAATATGTGTCACTTCTACATTATAGCTTTTTTTAAAACCCATTTTCCAAATTTTACTTTACAATGCCAATACCTAAGTAGCTGAAATCATGTAGATAGCCTGGGAATAAGACTCTTAATTTTATTCTCTGCACAGCAAATTAGAACCATGTTCTACTCCTGCTTTTTCTTTCCTTTTTTCCTCTTTGCTATGCTTACTGCTGTGTGTCCTGATGACAGCTGATCATCTATTCCTCTGTTTTCTTCCCTCTGATTCTCCCTTAAGCACCTTAACCATTCCCTTCTAGTGGATGAATGTCAAATGCAAATCTGATTATGTCATTTACCTGTCCTTACAAGACCTTATTATTTACACCTCGTGGTTTGAAAAGTGGCAGTATTCACCCCGGGATGGACACAAGGAATTTTTTTTGCACACAGAAAGAAAATTTGGAAATGTTTGGTACATGCTTTTAATTTAAAGTAAGAGTGCATGAGGTTTTAGGTATTTGATTTTGGTCAAATTGTTTTTATCCCATCCCCTTGACATAGTACTGTATGTAGTTCCCTTAATACAGTGGGAGTTGTCTGTGCCCTTCTGACTGGACTTTTGCTGTTTACTCATATACTTTACATGGAAAGGCTAAGCATCTTTGGCATTTCAGTGGAGTTGAAACTGAACACAAAATAGAACTATATTTTCTCATTCTTTCTTATGCCAGTCTATATTGAACTTGGTTCTAAATTAGTTCAACTCACACTTTATTTTCAGGTACGTATTTATACTTATGTCTTCATACTATATCATAGATCCCTTGGAGGAGTAGAATTTTATTCATCCTTTTATCTGTAGCAAGAATGATGGTCTAGATCTGTAAAGTGGCTTTGTAGTAGTATTTTTTGTAATTAATAATTTATTACAGTTGCAGAATCTTCCTGTTGTGATTTTTCTTTCTTCTACCATATGGAATACTGTACCTGTTGTAAGATTCATATGTACATGCACCCACAGAATTATGAAGTTCCAGATTTCCATTTTGTGAACCAGGTCTGGTGACTTGAGTTGAGGAGAAATGTGCTGTTACAGGGGCTAGTGTACTTTGAGGATGTTGCTGTGGACTTCACATGGGAGGAGTGGCAGGACCTTGATGATGGTCAGAGGACTTTGTACAGGAATGTGATGCTGGAGACCTACAGCAACCTGGTGGCATTGGGTGAGTGAAACTCCTCATTGTCAGAGGCAGTACTTTCTTCGGGTATGGTAAATAAAGGAACCACTTATAAGATTTAATGCTATTTAGGT
>NW_007740579.1:0-2189 GCF_000696425.1 Galeopterus variegatus | reverse complement strand
TTTATACCTGAAAATGGGTAATTTATAAGGAAACAAAATTTATTTTTTATAGTTATGGAGGCAGACAAGTCCAAGGTTGAGGTGTCACATCTGGTGGGCGTCTTCTCATTTGTGGAGACTCTCAGCAGAGTCCACAGTTGGTGCAGTGTATCACAAGGTGAGAGTGGCAAAAGTGTGTCCACATGCTGTTTAAAGCCACCAGTCTACCCCCAATAACCCATTACCTCACTATTTCATGAACAGATCAATCCATTCATAAAGGCATGGCCTTCACTATCTAATAACTTCCACAAAGCCTTACAGTTCAAATACCATAGTTAGATTTTCCACACTTTTCATACTATTAATATGAGGATCAAGCTGCAATATGAGTTTGGGGGAACATTTAAGTTATAGCACAAACATTTATTTATACACATATTTTTTAACTACATCATAATTAAGTGTGTTTTAAGCACTGTTTATTTGATATATAGTTGTACTTAAAACAGCAATAATCTAAATAATGTCTCTTTCATAGGGTTCACATTCTGATGAGAAACAAGATAATAATATACATTAAATATTTGTATTAGAATCATGGGGAATATATAACCACAGTGAGAGAGACAGAAAAGTGGGTAGTGAGAATTTAAGAAGGATATCCAGATTGGGCATTTCTAGGAAGATTATTGTTTACTTTGGCATAGCGTAATTTCAACTTAACTGTTTTCCAGATTTGACATATTATGCTTTCATAAGTATAAAATTGAGAGTTTAGAGAGTACGTCACTATTGGAGCTACAAATTTGCAAACTGGTGGCTTACAGCTGATTTTTAAAGTCATAGTTATAGAGGAGGTTACCTAGGGTGTTGATAAGAAAATGAGCAAAGAGGTCCAGAAGTGAGCATTGTGTACCATGAATCAGAAAGTATGAAGCTGTTAAGGACACAGCATAGGCACCTGGAAAGGAGCTACTGGACTTGGAAGAAGGTTAAGGAGATTGTGGGTCCCAACATCAAGTGAACCAAGTATGGAGTACTGGAACTTGAAGTTAGCATGTTCCCCTTCTTTTTGTGAATATTATTCTAAACCAACAAAGAGAACAAGGAATGTACACAAGACTTTATTTTTTATGAAAATAGGACAAAACTGAAACTTCATTGCAAAAAATAAAAGCCTTCAGAAGCAGCAAATTATAAAGCAGAGGTGTGTGCACCAGAAAATGGAGGTAGAATGCCAGTTAAACTCAGAAGGAGCTAAATAGAAATGGAAATATTGTGGGTACATCTGGTTTGAAAACCAAATGTCTTAAACCTGCAGAAAAGAGGTGCACAGTGTGGTAAAATAGAGCTTTTTGAGAAGCAGAGGCAGTGGTGTTAAATGAGAAACTTGTAATAAGATGACTTTATCTACTATGTGGGAAAGGAGATGTTTTATCTGAAAAATTTCCAGATGTCTACAGCCTTTTTGTAGGGAAGAATGAAAACTAAACGAACAATAGAGGCAAAATTCTGAACCTAAACCAAATTTCTGTTTAAAGGAAATAAAATTGGTTTCCTGCTGAACCTGAAAGTACCTGATCCAATAAAGTATTACCATACTCAAATCAGAATAAGAAGGGAAAAAAGCACTATGTGATTCCCACTGTTGTTATAAGAATAAAATAGAGAAATAAAATAGGGTAAACAAGTGTCAGATGATAAGCACTTGGTTGAAAATTATGACCAAGTGTAGGTGAAAGTTTTGCCAAATATTTTCTTATGAATGAAAAATAAAGAAAGAAAATTGTACATCAGAAAATATTTTAATACAATTTATTACATTATGNGTAGGATTTTATTCCATAAAGAATGCATCATCCCTCTCCAAAGAAACATTGAAATTGGCCCTGTCGTTTCATAGCATCTTAAGATGAGCTCTTGTCATCCTTTCAAGAACCTGACAACAATTTTGCAAAGTCCCTGTTATTATGCATTAAAGGGTACTGCATTACCAAAGCTGAAGTGATCTTCAAGTTGGAGCAAGAAGCAGAACAATGGACAATAGACTCCTTAAACTAGAGTCTACAAGATCAGTATGTCCTGGCCACTGAGGCTGGAAAGAGTAAGGTCCAGCAGATTTTGGTCATGTTCAGCTGTTTTTACTAATATATTTGCTAGATTTCAGACCAGAGAACTGCTGGCCTACTTAGAAACTCATGCATTAT
>NW_007740578.1:29735-30019 GCF_000696425.1 Galeopterus variegatus | reverse complement strand
CCACCAGTGATGAGCGAGAGCTCCTGTCGCTCCATGTCCTCACCAGCATTTGGTGTTGTCAGTGTTTTGAATTTTAGTGAATAAGTGTGTAATAGTATCTCACTGTTTGGATTTGTAATTCCCTACTTACATCTGATGTTGAGAATTGTTTCATATGCTTATCTGTCATTTGCATAACTTCTTTGGTGAAGTGTCTGTTCAGATCTTTTGCCAATTTTAAAATCGGGATTATTTGTTTTCTTGTTGCTGAGTTTTAAGAGTTCTTTGTATATTTTGGATACAAG
>NW_007740578.1:23863-24167 GCF_000696425.1 Galeopterus variegatus | reverse complement strand
CTGCTAGATCCTATATGTATCCTTATATTCAGATTGTAGTACCCCCAAATAATGCCTGCACATCAGAAGGTGGAGTCTGAATCAAGCCAGAAGCTGAGAGAACTGCCTGCTTTTGCTCTGACTGCAGGGTGCGATGGTGAGGGTGCTTGTTTTGTTCCTCTCCAGTGTGCCTTCCACAAGGGGCAGAAGGCACAGTATTTATTCTTGCTGCATTTTTTTTTTTTTTTGCCCAGGATCTTTGCCTTTACCATAATATTGACTATAGGAAACAGCTTTTGCAATTTAAACAGCTTTTAAATACTCC
>NW_007740578.1:5501-22854 GCF_000696425.1 Galeopterus variegatus | reverse complement strand
TTCAGATGCTGGCGTGGTTATTCACAACCCTTTCTAATGAAATTGCCATTTTTAATGCTGGCTTTTATTGAGTAATACGTAGACTTTTCACATTATTCATACTTTAGCAAAGCCTGGTAAACATGGCTGACATCATTGGAATTGGCTGGAAATTTTTTATACTATTAATTGATCAATTAATTGAAATGTATTGATTATACATATTTGTGAGGTACAGAGTTGAATATCAATACATGTATACAATGAGTGATGATCAAATCAGGATAATTAACATATTCATCACTATAAAACTTAATCATTTCTTTGTGATGAGGACATTCGATGTCTTCTCTTCTAACCATTTGATAATATGCAGTAAATTATTGTTAATTATAGATGTACACCCTAATGTACACCCATAGAACTTATTTTTCCTATTGATGGAGTTTGGATGTGTCGTCCCCTCCAAAACTCATGTGGAAATCTGATCCCCAATGTGGCAGTGTTGGAAACTGATTGAGTCATGGGGTGGATCCCTCATGAATGGATTAGTGCTCTCCCTGGGGGAGGGGGGATTAATGAGTGAGTTATCACTCTATTAGTTCCCACGACAGCTGGTTGTTTAAAGGACGCTGGCACCTCCTCTCTTTCTCTCTTGCTTCCTCTCCCTTGCTTCCTGTTGCCATGTGATCTGCTTGTACCTGCCGGCTTCCTGCCACTTTCTGCCATGAGTAGAAGCAGCCTGAGGCCCGTGCCGGATGCAGCTGTCCCAGAATTGTAAGTCAAATAAACCTCTCTTCTTTATAAATTACCCAGTCTCAGGTAATTCTGTTATAGCAACACGAAACAGACTAATATACATATCTAGCTATTACGTGTCCATTAACCAGGCTCTCACTATTCCCCTCCACCACTTCCTTCCTCTAGTAACCACAGGTCTCTCTCCTTCTGAAACTTCAACTTGTTATTACTGTTTGTTTGCTTCTTTCTTTCTTTCTTAGCTCCCACTTATTGGCTGGAAATTTGTATTTGCATTTGAATAGAAATCATCACATAGTGCTGTGCACATTGTAGGCACTCAATAAATATAGCCGTAGGTCAAATAATTGCCTTTCTAGACTGTTAAATTATCAAGGGTAGGAACATTTTGTGGTGTCGATGTTGTTCAGCACTGAGTCCCTAACACTTAGAGTTGTACCTGGCACATACTGCATGCTCACTAAGTGCTAGCTGAATGAATGAATGCTCCCCATCCAATATTTAATCCAGCTCATTACTTATCAGCATGAGGGTAGCATAGGATCATTGGATTGGGAATAAGATGTGTGGCTTTGTTATGTTTTCAATCAGTTGTGTGGTGTTGAGTGAGCCATTTGATATCTGGCGTCAATTTTCTTCTTTTATCAAAGGACTTGGGTTAGATGAATGGCTACAGTTTGCAAAAGCCTATAGTTTATTTGTTACTCAGACAAATTGCATTTGAGCAAAACATTGCTATTGGCAAGGTGGTTGTATAAACATTATCTCATGTCATTTTCATAACTATCCTCCGTTATCTCCATTATATTGATGTTATTGCATTATTGAGTGTTATCTCAATCTTATAGATATGGAAAATGATGTTCAGAGAGATTAAGCAAATTGGGTCACCTGGCAAGTAAGTGGATTATAACATGGGACATTTGATTCAAAATCCAGGGCTCTTTCATCTCTGCAGCACTGCCTCTTAGGACTTGAGGGTTAGGATGCTCTTGGCTGTAAGTAAGACAGTAGCCAATTAGAATAAGGACACATCGTCTTACCTAGTGAGAAGTCCAGAGATAGAGCAGCTTCAGGGTGTTCTGCAGCTCTCCATGGACCTAGGTACTTTCCATCTTTCTACTCTGTCGTCCTCAGCATGCCAGCCATGTCACTATAGTCACCATGATTATAAGGTGGCTGCAGTAGTTCTGGAGGTCGATCAGGCACTACCATGTCCACCATATAAGAGGAGATATTTCATCATGCATTTCCTTTCATTACAGAGGAATACCTTTCCTAGAGCCCCATCAGCCTCCCATCAGGTTCCCCTGGCAAGGATGGGATCACATGCCCATGCCTTAGCTGCAAAAGCACCTAGTAATGTGTGCATCTGGCGACTTCTCTCTATGTTGGGAGATGGGCTTTGCCATTATGGAAGGAATGGAGGGGTGTGTGTGTGTGTGTGTGTGTGTGTGTGTGTGTGTGTGTGTGTGTGTGTGTGTGCGTAAAATAACTATTGTCTAGTCAAGCAGTAGTGTCTTTCAGAGTACATCAAATTGGCTTGAAGTTATTATTACCATAAACCTTTCTGGAGAATTTAATAAGATGTTATCTAAGTCCTGGCTTATTTTAGGCAATCTTTGTATGATAAAAGTCCAGAACAAGAAAAATTATTAGAATATCCTTTGTTGTTTGTGTTGTTAAATATCAGTTCAGTCCTTACTGGAATGGTGGGTTCTGGGCAGCTAAAAGGCATCTTGTATAGAGCAGGCACAGCTCGATACACCAAGCAAGGTTTATGCTTGTTGAAGTGGTGGGATGGCAAAGGGATTTAGAGCTTATGTTCGGGAGCACTACTTGCCTGGCTCTGCCATTGACTGGCCAGGTGACTTTGGGCAAGTCACTTTACCCCTCTGAGCCTCAGTTTCCTCATCTATAAAGTGGAGATAATAATGACATAGAACCCATTGACTTGTTGTAAGTATCAAATGAGGAATGTATGTCAGGTGCTTAGGTTAGTACCTGGCCAATAGTAAGAGCTGAAAAAACAGTGACTATTATCTTAATATTATGTAAAGATATATTAGAGGTAACCCTAAGTGGTGGAAAGGCTTTGTCTTAGAATCTAATGACTTTAAGCCCCAATTCCATCACGTTCTGATTGTGCAAGACCTTAAGCAAGTCACTGGGCCTTCTGTTCTTCATCTGTAAACTGGGCATAATTCCTCAATTGCCATCCTCCACTGGGTTGTTGCGATGATGAATATAAAAGCATGTTGTAAATATTAAAACATCAAACAAATGCAGAGTACTGTTCAAATCGAGTCGTCAAAAAAAGGTAGCTACTTATATATTGTAACGGGAATTGGGTGATCACATGCAAACATGTATATGAGCTAAATATCAGACCCCATGTGGTATATCTACACAATGGAATACTACTCAGCTATAAAAACAAATGAAATACTGCCATTTGCAACAACATGGATGGACCTTGAGAGAATAATATTAAGTGAAACGAGTCAGGCAGAGAAAAAGAAATACCACATGTTCTCACTTATTGGTTGGAGCTAAAAATAAATAAATAAATTCACTCAAACATACACACACACACACACAAAAAAAAAAAAACGGGGGGGGGGAAGAAGATATAAAAACTACAATTTTTTTTGAAGTTGTTACAACAAGCAAATGGAAAGGACATTCTTGGGTGGGAGTGGGGAGAGGGAGGAGGGAGGGAGTTTTCGGTGATGAGCCATAATAATCAACCACATTGTATATTGACAAAATAAAAATTTAAAGGAAAAATAAATAAATAAATAAATATCAGACTCCGTGATTATCCTGCTGGTGAAATGTAAGCTAAGTCCAGCTGACAGCCACATCTGTCCTGCTAGTGAGGACGATCCAGCACTTTTCTCTATCAAACTCATCTAGAATGCCATCCAGAGTCTACTGAACATCAGACACAAGAGGAATAGAGGAGAGAGACAGTTTGTTAAATACTGTGGCCCAGCTCTGACATTTCTTAGGCCTGGATGACATGGGCCAGCTCTTTATGTTAAGGATATACTGAAAAAAGAAAAAGTAATGTTATTCCAGTGGTCTGCTAAGATTTTATCTCCTGATGTCCTCAAAGCAAAGGCAGAGTATTCACTGCAGGGAGAATGCACTGTTGTCAGCTCCACATGGTTTGGATGGGGTATCAGTGGGATGCTTTTAACTACATGCAACAAATTCTAATTCAAACTGGCTTTTACATTAAGGATATTTACAGGCCCATATATCCAGAAGTCCTGAGTTAAGAACTTAATTCAAGGGCTTTGGCTCGATTTCTCTGGGGTTCCCTTTCTCTTCCTGCCTTTTGGGATGGTTTATCCTCAGGCTGGTGGTAAAATGGTTATAGAAGGGCCAGTTCTCACATTTTCATAGCTCGCCCTCTGGAGGAAGAGAGAAGCCACTTCCAACGCAGCATCCCAAGCAGAAGTCCTGCAGTCATTCTGATTGGACCTCCTAGGATACATGCTTACCCTGAACCATTGACGTGACAAGGGGAAAGGGACGTGCTGATTAGCCTTGGGCATAGAGCCTGACCCTGGGTCTCAGGGTGGGATCAACTTCCCTCATGGTGGTGGTCTGCATGGAGAGAGTGAATACCTAAAAATCAGGGCTGTCTTTAGTAGAATGAAGGGAAATGACTCCTGGGAAGATAACCCATAATGTATGGGTAAGTGATTCTCAAGTGTGGTCCAGGGACCCCTGGAAATCTCTAAGATCCTCTCATGGGGTCTATGAGGTTCAAACTATTTTCAAAATAATACTAAGATATTGTTTGCCTTTTTTGATAATAGTTTTATTGAGATGTAATTCATATTCCATATAATATACCCACTTAAAGTATGCAATTTGATATATTCACAGAGTTGTGCAACCATCACCACAATCAATTTTAGAACATTTTCATTACCCAAAAGGAAACCTGTTCCCTTTAGCAGGGCCCCCCTACCCCATTTCTCTCTAAACCTCCCAGCCCTAGGCAACCACTAATCTACTTCCTCTCTCTTTAGATTTGTCCATGCTGGACATTTGATAAGAATGGAATCTTACAATATGTATGTGGCTTCATTCACTTAGCAAAATATTTTCAAGGTTCACCCAAGTTGTAGCATGGATCAGCGCTTTCTTTTTTTGTTGTTGAATTATAGTCTATGGTGTGGATATATCACATTAATTTACCCGTTCATCAGTTGGTGACCATTTGGATTGTTTCCACTTTTTGGCTGTTATGAATAATGTTGCTGTGAATATTTCTATAAAAGTTGCTGTGTACACATGTTTCATTTCCCTTGGATATATACCTAGATGTGGAATTATTGGATAATATGGTAACTATGTGTAATCTTTTGAATAACCACCAAACTGTTTTCCAAAGTGACTATGCCATTTTACATTCCTACTGGAAGTGTATGAGGTTTTCAATTTTTCCATATCTTCCCCAACACTTATTATTATCTGTCTGTGTTATTATAACCAAACTAAGTGGGTATGAAGTAGTATCTAATTGTGGTTTTGATTTGCATTCCCCTGATGGCTAATGATGCTGAACATCTTTTCATGTGCTTATTGGACATTTGTATATCTTATTTGGACAGCTGTCTATTCAGATCCCTCTTCTATTTTTAAACAGAGTTGTCTTTTATTATTGAGTTGTAAGAGTTCTTTATATATTCTGGATATAAACCCCTTATATAACAGGTGGTTTGGAAATATTTTTTCCAATTCTGTGGGCTGTCTTTTTACTTTCTTGGTGTCAAAAAAGTTTTAATTTTGATGAAGTTCAATTTGTATATTTTTTTGTTGCTTGTGTTTTTGATGTCGTAGCTAAGGTCATGAAGATTTAAGCCTTTGTTTTTTCCAACAGTTTTAAGGCTTTAGTTTTTACATTTAGAACTTTGATCCTTTAAAAAAATTGGTATGTAGTTCATATATCATAAAATTCACCATTTTGAAGTGTTCAATTCAGTGGATTTTAGTATATTCACCAGGTTGTACAACCATCACCACTATCTAAGTACAGGACATTTTCGTTACCCCTGATACTCCTTTACCTATTAACACCCACTTCCCATCTTTGATCTATTTTGAGTTAATTTTTGTATATGGTGTGAGGTAGGGGTCTGAGTTTATTCTTTTGCATGTGGATATCCAGTTGTCCCAGCACCGTTTGTTGAAATAATGATGCTTTCTCCATTTAGTAGTCTTGTCACTCTTCTTGAGATGTTGTTTGCCTTTTTCACTCTCATTCTTTCATGAACATACAGTGGAGTTTTCCAGAGGCTGCATGATGTGTGATATCACAACACACTGCGTGGAGAAGTATATGTGAGAATCCAGCTCTCTATTGAGTCAGACATTAAAGATATTTGCCAAAATGTAAAACAATGTAATGATACTTTTGTCACAAAATTATTTTTTATGTTGTATAGTTATTTTTCATAAACTATGTCATTTATTGTAATGTACAGTTAACATAAATTTATTAATTTATTAATGTTATTTTTAAAATGAATCAATAATTAAATATTTTTAAAAAATTTTTAGTAAATATTGATATATACAGTCTCTATAAGCAAAAGTTCTATAGATTCTCATTAGTGTAAAGGAGTTTTGAGGCCAACAAGCTTAAGAATTGCTGGTTTAGGGGACTGTTAATTTACCGAACTTCCTGAAAAATTCTTAAAAATAACCTAAATAAAAGAAAATAGAACTCCCATGCCTTCAAGATCACAAACCACAGGTACCTAAACTGATGTCAATTAAATAAACACCAAGTGTAAAATGTGTACATGCATATTTGGAATTGAGTAGTGATCATATGACTGTGAGTATGTGTGTGTGCATGTGCACACATCGCAGTGTTAAGGGTAAAAGGACAAGATCAGGCTGTACTGTAGTAAGCATTTCAAAAATGGATCTTGATTCATTTCTGAAACTTGGCTTTTTCAACTCTGATAATTAGAGAATGCTATTCCTTATTTTGAGACCCCTCTTTTGACTATAGAAAATGTACAGCAGCTATGCGTTGTTTAAAATGTAAACTGCTTGACTCAGGTCCATTAGTCACATGAATTCTTAAGCTGTTGCTTCTTTTTCTAAGTAAGCATTCTGGGAAAACTGAAACATATTGCAGGAATGGAAATGTTGGAATTTGTCCCACAGAGAATCTACTATGAGAATCACATGGCATGAGTGATAGACATTGGGTAGATAACATAGCCCTCTTTTAGTTTCCACCTGTGTGCTCAGGAATTTCAAGTTACCCCTCCCACAGAATAGCAGAGAGCCACATATGAAGTGCAGAGATCAGAAAATCCGTGGAATTATGCTCAGGAGCCATGAGGGCAGGTTTTGCAGCTGAGGTTTGAACTTGATTCATGCTAAAAAGAGTCAGTGTTGAGCCCAGAAAGGCTGTGGAAGCATCTCAGTCTCTGACATTTCTGTAGACGGTCTGAGCTCTTGTTCAAATGCAGATTCTGATTCAGGAGGTCTTGGGAGGGGCCCTGAAGTTTGGCACTTCTCACACGCTTCCAAGGGATGCTTGTGCTGCTGTTCTGTGGACCACACTTGTAATCAATAGTAAGGTGTTAGTGGACCGCATCTGTCTCTCCTGGTAGTATTTCTTAATTTCTCTAAGTGTGGGGACTGTTTCTTCTGGGACTTTGTCTCCCTCGACAGAGCCTCGCTGGCACATGTCCCTCAGAAGACGTTCATTGAGAGTTTGAGTGATGAATAAAGGATGAGAGTGGGTGAATGAAGGGATCCCTCCTGGCATGTCTGTCACAGGCAGACCGAGGTGCTGAGTGGACACCTTTGCTGGGGATGGAATGGTTCCTCGTGGCTTCCTGCCCCAGCCAAATCAAGAGAATGTTTTTCAAACAGGATTTTTTGTGATGGCAAATCTGGTGTGTGTCCGTGAGAGCACGTGGGGCCTGGGATTAGTGACGTCCTTCTCACCCCTTTGGGCCACACTTCTCACTCTGGCGTTCCTATATCCTGGACTCCTGGTGGCTTTGCCAGGGAATTCTGGCAACATCTCTGCACAAACGAGTCATTGTGCATAAGCCAGCAGTGTCTGGGAGCCCCGAGAGGCATAGGGGGCCCAGCTGTTCGCAGTTGCAAAAGTGAACAGAGGGACGGTGATCCTGGAGGACAGTGCAAAATGCATTCTAGTTGTAACATGAGTTCTGGGCTGTTTGCTTTGGTGACTTTCCCTGAAGGTGCAGGAAGGAAAAGAAAGAATCACTTTAGAAAAAGATGAAGCTTGGGCCGGCAAGGTGGCGCACTGGATAGTGCACCGCTTGGGAAGCGCAGCGGCGCTCCCGCCCGAGGGTTCAGATCCCACATACGGACCGGTTCCCGCTCACTGGCTGAGCGAGGCGTGGGAAGCAACACCGAGGGTTGTGATCCCGTTGCCGGTCCCCGGTCCGGTATGGGGGCAACAGTAAGGGTTGCGATCCGTTGCCGGACACGGAAAAAGACAAAAGACAAAAAAAAAAAAAAAAAAAAAAAAAAGAAAAAGATGAAGCTCATTCTAAAAAGGAAGAGCATTTTTATAAATCAAGCAATTATGCTTTTCAAAAGTGAATTAAGGTTATTTTTTAAAAAATATCACATCATGTTTTCAGTAAAAACTTGTTAAGTATCTCCTATATTTGAAATGAAAATGAAAATGCAGGCTCCTTGTTCAAAAATTATTAAGAATTTCAAGATGGTGACAGAAGACCATTAAAATAAGCACAGTGCCTCTCTGAGCATGTGTTGTGTATTGACTTTGCTCTGTCGGGCATCTGAGTAGAGAAGTCCTAGCAGACAGTGGGATGTAAGGAAGGAAAGTTCCCAGAGATGCGGGTCTGGCATGAAGACACAGATGAGGGAGTCCTTCGTGTGCTTGCAAGTAACCATGGCATGTGAAGGAAACCACTATGACTGGTCTTCCTGTTTTGTCTGTTATTTCTGCTTGGGGTGTCCTAGTAGATCAAATCAATGGATTATTAGCTCTAGATTTACTTCCAAGACTGCTTGATTTTTCCTGTAGTAGACAACACTGACCCGGACAAGAGCTGGTCTCCATTTTCTTCTGCAAATAGGAAGCCAAACCAGAGCTATCGGTAGAACAGCATTTTCCTGTCCTTAATCCTCGTGTCCTAGCTTGGACTAGCGAATGATAAAGGTCTCTCTCAGCTTTCAAGTTCTGAGTTTCAAAGCATAGATTTCCACTCTAGGGAAGTTGCCCTTTGAGACAGTGTCGTGAATATTAAATAGATGATACATTTAAAAATCCTATCTACAGAGTACAAAATTAAATATATTATATGAGGAGCAGCTTTGCAAGTTGTGCTGCAATAATTTATTCTTTGTTTAATATTTATTTATATCTCAGATATCTCCTGTGGCAAATTTTGTTTTCTATTTAGTTTTCAGGGCTTTTTTGTGAATATTAATTAAAATAATTCAAGTTTTGTAAGATTGCTCAAAGAAATAATCTAATATTAGTAATATAATGATCTTAATCTTGGATGTACAATAGAATCTGACTATGTATTATGCTAGGGTTTGTAACATGATTATTCTGTAGCAGGTGAAAGCAATTAGCTTTCAGGGATTGGTTTATTTCTCATCTCAGAAGCATAATTTCTTGATTTAAGGCTCTAGGCCTCGATGGTAAGTGTTGATTTGGAAACCAAGATGGACCGAACTAGGGTCTTCACACACAAATTGAATTCAAACACAGTATCATTTACTAATGCATGTCATGATAAAAATAAGCAATCTTCAACAATCAGTTACTAACTAGCCTTATGAATAGAAGAGAGGACAAATACCTGATTAACAAGTTGGCTAATCATTCTTCCTTGATGTTTCTAGCTGATGTTATTTCATGGCTGCTCTACACACATATTAAACATATTGCCCATTGTTCTGAAAATAATCCTAGCCCTCGTGATCTGAATCTTACATAGGTGTTGTCTGCAGTGGTGCAGTGGCGTGGTGGCGTTGGGCATTCACTGGTTCTTTGTTTAGCAGCAACCTATCTCTTCACTTATATTCTTGATATCCTTGAGTAGTATACTGATAATGTGTATTAGCTAGTTGATTAAATTGAGACCAGAGATGTTGTGTGGTTTGCCTAAGATCTCATATTTAGCAAAATTAGAACAGAGCAATGAAACTTGAGTATTAGGTTTGCTCTTGTTAAACTAAATACTACCATTATTTTGTTTTTGAATCTTCCTTCATAGTCTAAATGATGTAATTCTTTTCCACTGACACCTTTTTAAATAGAAAAAGAGAAAAACCATACACTGATTATACTTCTGGGTAGAGAAAGCATATTGATATCATATCTGTCATCCAAAGTCACAGTTTAATTCTCCTCCTGTCCACTTTCCTTTAGTAACCTGTGGCTGGATGCATATCCACATAAAAATTGCAATCAACTTGTCGGGCATATATAAATATTTTGCCACATAACATAACTAGATAATTGAATTATATCTCCCCTTTCCCTTTACATGTTTGGCATGATTTGGATATTGCTTATAGTTTGAAATTTTAAATCAATTCCCAAGAAATTGCAAAGAGGAGAAAAGGAAGGATGTCAATAGAATTTTCTGTCTATTCTCTAATAGTTTTTTGACCTTGTAGTTTTCAGATTGACTCTGGAAATCGAAATTTTAGCAATCTTAGACCATGGTAGTTAGAGGACCTCCAGAAAAATATAAAAACAAAACGCTTTTGGTTAGGCACAGGCTACCGCCTTGTCAGGCTTTCTTTGTTTTAAAGCTTAAACAGAAAAGTAATAAGATCTCTGGAGTCAGGGGTGGAATAAATACTTCAGGTTCTTTAATGCCACCTGGAGTCTTGTCAAGGATAACTTCACCTCCTGTGTTCCCAAACCTCAAGGGAGATGTATTTCTGCTGAGGAGAGTCATGGCATGGGGGAGAGGGGGCACCTTGAATGACATCTTTTGCCTCCAGGTTTGGAGATGTGGTTTCTCCACCAGGTGTACATGGCACCTTCTTGGTTCCGTGCTGATTAAAAGGAAAAAAGGAGGAAAATTTGTGTGGTAATTCAAGGGCAGCTGTGAAGCCTGGGTTTGCAGTGCCAGCAGCAGTGTGGTATTTGAGAATAGCAAATTAGAAGAACAAAGCAGATTTTAATCATATGCCACAGAGAGGAAGGTGGTTTAGGTTTATCTCCAAATTGTACCTCCATTAGAGAAAGAGAGGCTTTTAATACTATTATCCAATATATCTTGTTAAAGATTTCTTTCTTCCTTTTCCCAGTCTTTCTTTAAACCTACTCTCTGGGTAGGAAATTCCAGCCTTTTTCTCTCTTTGTGTATTGAGCAGTTTTAAATATAAAACATTTTCATGGTATTACTGGGAATGGAGAAAGAGAGAAATATTTTGAGATTCAAGGTCTTTACCCTTTAGGAGATTTCAGCTTGATGGTACAACTGAAGCCTTAAGAAAGTGTCCCATCCCATCCATCCATCCGACCATCCATCCATCCGTCCATCCATCCATCCATCCATCCATCCATCCATCCATCCATCCATCCATCCATCCATCCATCCATCCACTGACCTACTCACTCCCCTATTCATCCACCAACCCACCCATCCACCTGTCTACCCATATATCCATTCATGTACTGATCCATTCACTCACCTGCCCATCCATCCATCCATCCATCCATCCTCCATCCATCCTCCATCCATCCATCCAGCAAACATTTATTGAGCACCTCTGTTGGGAACTGTTCTGGGTACCAGAGACACAAAAAGATAAATAAGAGTATGGTCCTTGCCAGCCTAGTAGAGAAGACAGACACGTAAGCAGATTCAAGGTGGCAGTGTCATGATAGAAAGACACCAGTTCATAGAGAGGCCAATAGGAGAGCCAAAGTGTGGTTTGAGCGTAGGCATCACCCTCCTTTAATACCTAGTCACTCTCCTTCAAAATTGCCACTTCTTAAAAGGCTATTCTTTGGAATAGGTCATTATTTTCTCACCTACGTTTAAAATGTCAATAAGAGCATCTTTAAGAACTTTGCATTTTTTTTTTGTTTTTGGAATGTTGCTCTTTTTCTTGCAAATATCTCAGCAAAAATTATACTTTGCTATAAAATGTGATTTCAAGAGAAGTCACAAACCCCCTTCCTGGATTCCTACCAGATTTTTACCCTCAAAGTGTCATCTATATAGAAATTCTGGAGCAACCATTGGGAGCTTGTAATCCAGACTGGGAAGGGCCGGGAAGGCTTCTAGAGGAGATGGTGTCTGAGATGAGTTTTAATGAAAAAGTAGATGTTGTCTGGCCAGTCAATTGGGGAAGTGTGTTGAGAAGGGTGCAGTTAGGACATTTTAGTTGAAGGTTGAGCAGGAAGAAGGTTATGGGGGCTTGTGGAAAACTGAAAGAAACACTTTATAATTTCATACGTCAATAGAGAGTCCCATAATGCACAGTGGGGATTTGGCAATCACCTACTGAAGACTATGCAGACCTCGGAGTGGATGGTCAGAGTCTGGAAAACTGTATTGGCCACTATTTATTAGGGATAAATTAAGACTGCCCCATTGAGGGGGCTGGCCCGGTGGCGCACTGGATAGTGTGCCACTTGGGAAGCGCGGTGGCACTCCCGCCCGAGGGTTCGGATCCCACATACAGACCGGTTCCCGCTCACTGGCTGAGCGAGGTGCGGGAGCAACACCGAGGGTTGCGATCCCGTTGCCGGTCCCGGTCCGGTACGGGGGGCGACACTGAGGTTTGCGATCTGTTGCCGGACATGGAAAAAGACAAAAAAAAAAAAAGACTGCCCCATTGAGGTGTGGTTTGTAAGGGTCAAAATGCCCTAAAGACTTGTTTTGCAGATCTAGCTTGGCTCACACTTCCAGAGCTAGAGGTAAGGTTGGTTGGGTGTTTTGCCTCAGGCTTTGAATGTCTTAGTGCTTTTTGAAAAGCACCACCTTGAGGGACAATGGGTTTTGTCAGTTCCTTAGTTAAGGTTTTAAACTTGCATGTGCTGTTGGGAGTGGTGATGGTTCCCTGACCTGTGACCTTCAGGGAGCCCAGTGATGAAGCAAATCCTTCTTAATTACAGATCAGGAAATTGGGAGACCTTTCCAAGGCAACTCACCCCATTAACCTGTTAGGGTTATTTTGAGTCCATCCAGAGAGTGCCTGATGTGAGTACTTGCAGAGGCTCTGGGAAAGAACTGTTGAGCAGAGGTGAGCTGAACAGAGCCTCTTCATGCACCTCGGACCAGTGGTGCCAACAGAGCTTCTGTAGTGATGCAACTGTTCTGGGTCTGTGCTGTCTGGTTTGGTAGCTTGAAATGTGATTAATGTGACTGAGGAACTGAACTTTCAGTGTTATTTAGTTTTACTTCATTTAAATTTAAATTTAAATAGCTACATGTGCTAGTGGCATCTATATTGGACAATACAGCATTAGCCTCTTAATGGTGGTGAACTCTGGAAGGAGAAATTGAGAGTCCAGGTGGGGAGAAGTCCAGGAAAACTTTGCTCTACGTACGAGTATGTCTGTGTCATTTGAACCTTTCATAATCATGTGTTAATTTTGTAATTTTAAAACCCTAAGAAATTTTGAAGAAAATACATGTGCTTTTATTCTCAGAGAGGTCTTAGAAAGTTGGAAAGGATTTTAGATTTTAATCCAATGTGTATATCTTTCACAGGAAGTCCAGAGAAGGAAAGGGACCCACTTAACCTGGAGAGTGACAGAGAGGATTGTGACCTAGGCATCCAGACTCCCATTTTCATAGTTCTTTGTACTTCATGATAAGGCTTTGTTTGTGTGAGCTTGGCTAATGTTCCTATATTTTTCTTTGTATCTAGAAATAAGTAACATATAATGATTAAGAAAAAGGAAATTAACTTCTAAAACTTATCATTATTGATAAATAAATAGCACCTCTAAAATTAGTAGTTTTCCCCTGATCATTTATTTTGTACATAGCATCTTTTCTCTTCAATAATAATTTTAAAAGCACATAGTAAAAATTCAAGTAATACAAAAAATTATCCAATGAAAAATAAATCAAATTCCTACACCTGACTCCAATTGTGCTCCTCAGAGGTTACCAGTCTCCACAGATTTTTGGGGGTGCCTCCTTCCAGAATTTTCTGCTTCCTTTCAGGAAGCATGATTGTCCACCACATATTAGGGAGAGATGGCAATCCCACCGAGGCTTGTGTGGGCTTCAATGGCCTGGCACAGTGCCCTGCTGGGCTAGCGTGGCTCACACTTGTGGAACTGGAGGTAGCAAGCGGTGGGTTTTCAGTCCCAGGCTCCGTATCCCTCCGGTGCTGGAGCCCACATTCTGTTTGTGTTTTTCAAAGCTCCTAGGTTTTCTGTGGTAGCCGTGTGTCTGTGCCAATGGTCAACAGTCATGTCCTGGTGTTTTGGGAGTGTCTTTACTGCTCCCGTGGTGGCATTCTGTTTCCTCCTTCACATGTGACTGGGATTAGTAGGGAGTCTTCACTCACCAGAGGGGACCTTCCCTCCCAAGAGCACCGTTTAAACTTCCACCCTCTCAGCACTGCGTGAAGAACAGTCGGAGGTGCTGAAAGACATCCGATGTGTGCGATCCCTCCCCAGGAGGACAGTCCCCCTCAAGGACTCCGGGGAGTGAGGAAGGGGCAGGGGGGCGAGGCCTGGGGATGTGTCCAGGTGGGAGGTGAGCGCGGGGTGCACGTACATCCCTGTGGTCATCTTCGCAGAAGGGCTTGGTAAGTTTTCGCAATCAATAAATGGATCAGCCAGTAAGCATGTATGAAAGCAATGACACTTTAATGCCCCATCACACACACTGTGTGAGTCTTCTCTCTGAAGTGACATTCCCAGCCTATGCCCAATCACATTACTCTTTGCCACTTTTTCATAGAACTTGTGGCTGTTAATTAACATGTTTGTTCCTTTGTGTGCCCGGTTGTCGTGTATCTTCTCCCTAGACTGGGGGCTCCACAAAGGCAGGGCATGCCCAGTGCCTGGAACACTGGAGGGGCTCAATAAAAATATTGGTTACCTGAACTAATAGATAAATGAACACCCTTTACCAAATAATAGCTCCAGCAGCAACACCGAGAACTACTGTTTCTTTAGCACCTAGTATGTGCCAGCACTTGTGCTAAACCCCTGTTCTCCCCTCTCATGATCCTCAAAAGCAGTCCTAGGAAGTGGGAATTAAAATTCCTTGTTTACAGGTGAGGAATGTTGGGTATCCTGTCCCAAGTCACAGCCAATCAGTGGTGGGCTGAGATTTGAACCCGGGTCTGTCCACGACCTAGAAGTTTAAAAAACTAAGGTGTCATCCACGGAGATGTCCAGTAAGGGGCCCTGAAGAAGACACGGTCTTCCGCGCTCCAGTTGAGCAGACTTGGCACCTGCTCAGGAGTTCAGATGGAGACACCCACGCAGCCCTGTCAGCACAGCAGCACTGTGGAGTGGCTTTACCCCGACATGGGTTCCTGGTAGATATTTTGAGCACTTGTGAATTATTTAGGTGTTGAGACAGAAATGCTTCCTGGCATTGAATCCTCACTGAAAATTATGCTGCAATGAAAGCCAAGAGGTTCAGCAGCGATTTATTTATTTTTCCTGTTAATGAATGGGGGAGAAAAAAACAACCCTTAAACAATCAGCCATATATGTTCCACCTTTCTGCTGCTCTTTCCTGGCTCTCCAGATGATCCATTGGTGCTTGCAAGTATTTTTATTTTTATGATTTTCTATTTTGCAAAGCACCTGAGAGCCGATTTGCTGTACCGGTTACCCAGAGAGTGCTCAGCTGGATCCATCTTCCTTCCAGGAGAGCAGGAGCCAAGAACCGAGAGGCCTGCGAGCTCCCCGGCCTCACCAAGCCCCTCCTCCGGGCCGTACCCCCCAGACTCCGCACGTTCCTTCTCCATGGCTGTTATGCTGTTTGGGGATCAGTTGAACCTATTATTGGGAATTTCTGCAGTATGTTGTTTTGTGAAGTGCCTCGGATTCCACCTATTGGCCCTTTCTTGAGTAAGTCTCTAAGGAGGGAAGGAGGGGAACCTGGCAGAATCCAGGCTATGCACTAGGCTTAGCTGAAGGAGTTAGCCCTGGCCAGGGCAAAACGTTTGAGGGGCCAAATGCATTTTCTTCTTTTTAAAATCGGATTCTGTTCTTTGGTTTGTTTATTCTGGTGGCTGGCTGGCACAAGGATCAGCATCACACTCTCACCAGCTGAGCTAACTGGCATGCCTTTTAAACACAGAGAATTTCATGTAAGGAAGAATTTGACAGATATGGAAGGACTGGAAAGGTAAAAGAAGGACACAGAGGTAACCAGAAGTAGTAACTGCAAGAAGAAGCTACCATCCTGTTATGGACTGAATGTTTGTGCACCCTGCAAATTCATATGTTGAAATCCTACCCCCCAATGTGATGGCATTAGAAGATGGTGCCTTTGGGAGGTGATTATGTCAGGAAGGTGGAACTTTCACAAATGGCATCAGGCCCTTCTAAGAAGAGAGAGCTTTCTCTCTATCTGCTCTGCATGATTTGAGGACACAAGAAGACAGCAGTCTGCAAACCAGGAAGAGGCCCTCACCAGAACTGACCATGCTGGTGCCCTGGTCTCAGACCATTAGCATCCAGAATTGTGAGAAATAGATTTCCATTGTTTATAAGTCATCCAGTCTATGGCACTTGGTTATAGCAGCCAGAAGCTACTCAGACATATCCTTTGGGAGCAGAGGGAGTTTAGACCCCAAAGCCTGGAGGAAGGGCTCTAACAACAGGCCTGTGGAGCTCTGAAGATGGGGCACTGCCACTGCCACCTCTAAGGTACCAGGAATCTGGTTCTGGAGCAGCTGGAAGAACCTGGAAACTGGAACCAAATGCCACCCCTGTGGTGAAAAACAAGAAGCAAAACAGGAAGAGACAAGTTCTTCTTCCTCTTCCAAATGTTCTCCCTTCCTCTAGTGTCTCCTGTTCAAACATCCAACAGGGATCACCTCGCAAAGTATAAACATTGTTTGCAAAGTCCCAGCAACAGAATCACAGAGCTGGACATGGGAGGGTGGGATTGAAGCTGAGCAACAAAATCTTAATACCCAGAACAGTTGCATATGGCCATCATCACCATCTGTCTCTCCAGTGGTGTAAGGGTGGGAGGGACGTAGCACAGCCAAGTGGAAGGAGACTGTATGTCTTGATCATTTGCATCAGAAATACATTATCACACTGGCTCCAAAGAAAAATTGGGCAAGTGCTTTTTATTCTTCTTTTTTATAACATAACTACTGTTTCAAAGGTTCCGGTATATGTACATGCCTTCCATTTTTGGCTTAAGATGGAGCAATAAAGTGGATCACCATAAAAGTTGATGAAACAAAGACTGAAAAAGAAAAGATAGAAGTGTTCCCTAAAAATAAAAATAAATTTAGATATTTAATTTACCAATAGTAATCTGATTCTTTACTTCCACTACTAATACTTTTGTATGCCAAATTTTCCATGTTTCAGTGGCAATAAAAAACAATAAGCCAAACAATATATATTCTAAAGCAGCCC
>NW_007740578.1:2915-4056 GCF_000696425.1 Galeopterus variegatus | reverse complement strand
TACAAAATATGTTCATGCTTTTGGAATGATTTGTGGAGGATAACTTGTAGACCAACATAATCATGTTCAAGCTTTATTCCAGAAGGACTTAAGTTTTGACCAGCCACTCAGAAGGAGGTGTGAGCAGCCAAAATAGATATAGGCTAGGGTGGGAGGGAAAACAGGCATTATGCTTCTTGTGTTTTAAAAATGTATTTTGTACAGCTGAGTTAGGTTTTTATTCTATTTCCTCTTCCTTCTCTTTTTCAAATTATTTGTAGGACAAAGTAAGATCCAATTTGGGCTAATCAATGAAACAACCTTCTTTTCCTTTTCCTGAGGCTAATTTTTTTTAGAGTTGCTACCACAACCAATGGTTCGATGCTGTTAAAATTTATTAGTCATAGTCCTAGGTTAGTAGTAACATACTTGATTTTTAGGGGATACTAGAACCTCCAGACTTATGGCTTATCCATCTAGTTATCAATGGTAAATGGGTAATTAATGAATCTGGTCCATGTGCCAACAAATGCTGCAGTCGGTTTTCCCAAGGGCATGAAAGGATGCCCTGCTCCAACCCACAGAGGACCACTGCCTCAAAAATCTGTGTAAGCCTCATTAGTTCTCGTCTACCTCTGCCTGATAATAACCGCANGCCTCAAAAATCTGTGTAAGCCTCATTAGTTCTCGTCTACCTCTGCCTGATAATAACCGCACTCAACTCATTTCGAGCTGAAGTGAGGAAAATAGGAGTCCTAGAATTTCCAGAATCAATTTGTGAGCTGGTGAGGGAGTAAAGTGGTTGGGGTTGTTTCTACTTCCCTCTGTACTCACTCTTCCTAGACTACAATCACCAAAATATCAAGGAGTGCTCCCTTCCAACCCCACAAATCCTAATACGACACCCCAACATTCCTTGCCCTGCTTTTTTGTTTCTTTAAGCAGTCAAGACCTTCTTATGTATCATATAATTTGCCTAATTATGATGATGGTCTATACATAAAACCTATAAGGGCACATACACTACTAATATATAAACTCTCTAAGGGCAGGGATCTCTTCACTGATGGAATGTCACCGGCTAGAACACCTAAATATTTGTATTTGTTACATTTATTGATATAAATGAATTTAAAATGTTACCATATCAGAAAGCTGGCTT
>NW_007740578.1:583-996 GCF_000696425.1 Galeopterus variegatus | reverse complement strand
TTAAAGTGACAAACATCACTTCTCATCTTATTCCATTGATCAGAACTGTCACATGGATCCTCCTTGGTGCAATAGGTTGTGCAGTCTCTGGTTTGCAGCTACTTCCTAGGGGCAACCCTATACTATGGTAGGGGAAGAGTAGATTTTGATAGATTGTTAACCATCTCTGCTACAGCTCATCATCAAACCTTCCTGTAGCATGTGTCTCATCCCCTTTCACTTGCTGTATTAGTGAAATTTTACTGTAATGACAATGCATAACAACCAGAAGAATATAATGACTGACAACACTGTCTTTGGCTGTGCTCAACTTTAGGCCAGAGGTCAGGTTCAGGTCTACTCCAAATGCATCTTATTCTGAGACCTTGAGGCATGCTTTGCTCATGAGCATAATTGAAAGAGGCCAAGGTAAA
>NW_007740578.1:0-244 GCF_000696425.1 Galeopterus variegatus | reverse complement strand
TTAATGTCTTCCTGCTATGTGTCAAGCATTCTTTTACAAAAATGGGTTATTGCATAAAAAGGATCTCTAAATAAAATCTCCAATTTCACAGGGCATATAGTTTTGTGGATAACAAAGATACATGAGCCAAAACATAAATATGATTTCAGAGAGTGCTAATATTATGAATAAATGGAAAAGGGTAAATATGGCTATATGAGGGGAAAGGGTAATATTAAATAGGTACTCAGGGATAGTTTTAATA